>NW_015167074.1:91439-110140 GCF_001447785.1 Gekko japonicus
TTATTCTGCGTGCGGGGAGGGGTTGGGTGTGGACTCCTGGGGGGGGGACAAAATGCCGAGCCACCCCCACTCGGAAAGAACCTGCCTGCCAGCCGAGCCGCCCGTGGGGCCACTGCGCGCAGCCTTGGCCGTGCGCTCGCTCCAAGCCGCCCCAGGGGGAGAGAGTGGCGAAGCCGCCGGAGGATGTTGGCCCTGCACCAGCTGCCTCCGGAAGAAGAGCGCTACAGGCAGGTCCTCGCCAATCAGCGGGTAAGGCAAACCCCTGCGGCTCGGTCGCCCTTGCCCCGCCGCGCCCTCTGGCCCGCTCGCAGCCCGGTCTTTGAACCATGTGCGCTCGAAAGGAAGTCCCCCGGGGGTCTTAGGAGGCCAGGGTTGCATGTAACTGAGCCGGTCCACCTCTGGGCGCGCACACGCTTTAAGGCCACTGCAGCTGGTGTTCTGGGACAGCTGGTGCTGCTTCAGAGTGTTCCTTGGAGAGGTGTGCATCCGGTCACTGGACGCGGATTTCTTACTTGGTCGGTCTTTCGGCTTAAAAACCCAAAACTGCTAGGACCGAATAAATACCGAAAGATTCTTTAAGCTCAGTGCTGTAGTCCAACAGGTGGCGAAGCAGTGCTGAAATGTAACCGTGGATTCTTCAGTGTATGGGGAGAGTGGGAAATTATTCCAGGTTAATTAACACGGGCTGTTGAGAAGCGATCTCTTGCCTTTTCACACAGTACTTCCTAAGATGCGAATTGACCAAACACCTGTCCTGTACAAATGACTCTGAAAGCTAAGATGGATGTGGGTTCCTTAGAAGGGTGCAGGGGGGGGGGGGGGAACCGGGCCGGGGTTTGCTGCCGAGTAGCGTGTGAAATTAGACGTGGACTGTTCCTGTGCCCGCTTCTTGCGCTACAACACACGATGGAGCCGTTTATACTAATAAAATCTCCGCACACACCGCGTTTCCCTGTTATACTAGGCAGCTATTAAAATGAGGCGACAGGTCACTGCGCCAGCTGCGAAAGAAATTCCTCCTTGCCTCTCGGAATAAACCCCAAGCCTTCCACAGGAATATTCAGCATTTGATTTCGCTGCGCTATTCTGCCCTCCTGTATTTTAGGGCGTTTATTTATCATGTATAAATATATGTATCCTGTAACCAGGGAGTTTTAGGGGGTGCCCTTCATCATCAAGGGTCGAGGCGGTGGAACTGTAGCCAAACGGTCCTTTGTTCGTGCGCACACACCCTCCTCTTGCAAGCAGGAAGCGCTCGTGTGTCGAGAGCAAGAGACCTTTGGCGCGTGGGTTTGCCAAAGAAACGGGGCTGGTTGCCGGGAGCGATCGGCGTTAGAAAGCTGCAGTTCCTGGCTCCGTCTTCCTTGGAGATTGCCATAATGGAGACCCTAGAAGAAACGTGGGAGAGGGGGGATTACAAAGGGAGCTGTTTTTGCTGTATGTTTTGGTAGGATCAAGTAATCAAAGTTGGGAGGCAGCTCCTGCAACAGGTTTCTGCACCGAGTTCCTTCCTAGTTCTGTAGGCGCTGTTGGGCTGCTTTCTGAACGAGAGGGTCAAATAAGCAGAAATCTTGATTTTAAAGGGCTATTAGCATTTTGTTCGCCGGAACATTTGGTTGTAGGCCAGGATGCGGGACTGTTTGGACCCGTCATTGCTTCATGGAGCAGAGGCATCAGAACCAAACTGATCACTCCCTCTCTATCGCCTTGTCCAGGAGCTGATCCATATGCCCAAGTGACAGAATTCACTTCACTGACTGGGAGTTCGGCTTTCCCCCTGTTTGCTGTGGAGTTCGGCTTTTACCTGGGGTTCTCGCCTACAGTCAGTACGAATGGTGTGTTAATACAGCATCTAGAAATGTTTACCCCCCCCCCTCTATCACCATTCAGTATATTCACCTGTAATTTTTCACCTGGTATGCTATGGTTGCCCTCCTCCAGTTCCTTTGGGGACCAACAGAACAAGGACAGCAGGTGAAAAGTAGAATATCACAAGACTAATCTGAGCAGAAGAACCCAAACAGTGAAATGTACAAGATCACTTATGCAAGCCAGATGCAAATGTATATGTTGATCTGTTTGCCTGTATCTTCATTCAGTTGTTGGTTATGAGCACTCTGTCGGACAATGTTGGCATCATATCAATAGCTAGGTTTAAAGGTGCTCTTAAAGCATCACCTGGTTTTGCATTTAACCGCTTCCAATCACTGCATTGCCTAGACTCTAGGCTTACTCCACTGCATTGTCTAGACTCAGCTCACTCCCTTGAAAACATAGTTGCATTTTAGAGGCTCAACACTGGGCAGTTTTCCTGCATTTAATCTTATTCCAAGATCTTGATGAATGGTTTCTGCAAGGCCCCTGTTCATTCTTGTGATAGCAACAGCACTTTCATAACTGATTTTCCCACCAAGCTACAGTAGTAATAATCCTGGAGAGGAAGTAGGGGGAACAGGGACTTTAGGCTTTGGTTTCCATATCTTGTGGCCTTCCCGAAGGAAGGGATTGTCTAATACATCAACATCACACACCAGAGCAAGAAATTGGGTACGATGTCTTTCTCACTGAGTTTTATCAAAGGGGAAACGCTGTCTCCACTCTCCCTGCCAATTTAAATGTAAAAGGTAGCTTTTAGGTGCTTACTGGGAAAATCCGATCCTTTTCAGCTCTGAGAGCAGTTTGAAGCTGTAGTGCACTCTCTCAAGGTGGCATGCAGGAGGGATGCTGGCATGGTATAGCCTGATCTCCTCAGCTAAGCAGTGTTGGTACTTGGAAGGGAGGTCACCAAGGAAGGCTCTGCAGAGGAAGGCCATAGCAAACCATCTCTGCTTCTCACTTGCCTTGAAAGACCCTTGCTGGAGCCGCCATTAGTCATCTGCAACTTGATAGCACTTTTACACACAGAAGGCAGCATGGTATCCTCAGTCTGGAGTGGTTGCCATGAATGGGATTGTTATGCCAAAGAGAGCAGTCTGAACCAAAAAAAGGAGGGGAACCAGCATACAAGAAATGGTGCAAAACACAAGAGACTGCTGGCTGAAATCACTTAAAGTGAACAATATATACATAATTATATAAAATAATATTTAATGCTGAGTTAATTATCAGTATAACTGGATGAAGCCTAAGTATTCTTACAAGGAACAACACTAATGCAGAAAAATAAAGTCACAATGGTACAGAGAAGTAAAATCCCCAAAATTTCAATGTGTCTCACTCCTGTTGTATTATAATTTCATAGTCCAACTTGACATGCATTCATCATGGAGTGGACTCATATAGTTCCAGGAGGATCCAAATAATCTTGAAGTCCATAAGCCATAAACGACGTGTAATCCGGATGCAAGCTGCCGCGTTTCGAATAATTCTTTTTCAAAGCCGAAAGGCTATAGTGGGACCCGATCTCAGTAGTAACACATACAGACATCAGTTTAATCAATCACAAAGGATCATGGGATGTTCACTGGGTTTAGACTGGAGTAATGCTGCATAGGATTTCACTGTATTGCAGCTGTACATCCTGCTTTAAGTTTATATGATTTGAAAAATGTTAATTAGTAGTCTTCCAGCATCTTTGAGACCCACCTGTACACGTTTTCTTGATTTAATGATGCATTTTCTTGACTTGTGGTCCACCTTTCTTAGAACTGACCCAATACAGAGTGAGTTACAAGTTCGCATGAAAATATACCACGTAAAGACTGTGCTTCATGTAGCCACCAAACTAACCTCTGATATAAGGTGGAGACATTGAGCAGAATGGCCTCAGCAGAAGATCTATGGGAGCAGGAAGGCTTAATACGCCTTTCTTTGTATAAGTATATACATTGTGAAAGAGGCAGAATATAACATATAGAATGCTTGTGTGTATATTGCTTATGTGTATTTCCTTTAATTTCCAGCAGTAAATTGGCTTGGCATAATGACCTCTTACTTAGGTTCTTTGATAGTGGGAGTTATATTTTAAAATCCTGGGAATGAATAGAAGCATATCAAATACATAAAGTCTAAATAAGGCTGGTTAGACAGTGTCATAGATGCAACGAACATGAAATTGAGCAAACTTCAGAGGACGGTGGAAAACAGGAGGGCCTGACGAGATCTTGTCCATGGGGTCGCGAAGAGTCGGACTTGACTGTGCGACTGAACAACAACAACAAAAAAATAAGGTTGCTGATATTTTCCAAAAGGAATACCTAATCTTTCTCTTTCTTTCTCTAGTATATTTATCCTTTGAGCAGTCCATCTGATATAATAATCACAATCTGGGATATGCTTCAGTGCAAGGATAGTTCTCTTCCCACTGCTGAGATGTTAAGTGATACTGGATTCTCAAACACTTGTTAGATTGTTTTTTTCCAGAAGCTGTTGGTTCATACTTCAGAGGGTCTTGAGATTTGGTGTATTCTTGTTAGCCGTGTAACTGAGAACCTGCTTAACAAAACTGAAGAAATTAAGTCAATTTTAGAACATGTTAAAAACTTGATACATATTTTGGGACCTTCCCTGCAGAATACTTCTTAAGGTCTAACAGTGAAACTATGGTCCCTGGTCTCATTGTTTTAGTTAATATATGGCTTTCCATTATATGTATATAACATCACGGTTGTCGGAAAACAAATGGTTTTGAAATTAATATTTTCAAAAACATTTCCACACAATTGAGACAGTAAGTGATGTTATTTGACCACTACCAAGAGACTGACCATTATGTGGAACAAGATGCAGGACGATGGTGTAATCCAGCAGGGCACTCCCTATACTGTAATCCAGCAGTGTGAGACACAAACTCGTCTCTGGTTGTGCTTCCCCAGCCCAATTTGAGAAAGCACTCGGCAGTCTTGTAGAGGAGAATCCAAGCTTAAAAACTTTATTAATAAAGGAGGGAAAATACAGGCACAACAAGGTTTTGAACCCTCGAGTACCCACAGCTCTTCCCTAAGGTTACAATCAATGCTCCCTCTAAGCGGTGGAGTCTGGTGAGCAAAAATTCTGCTTTGTGAGCCACTGGCATTAAAGTTGTCAGTGAGCGATTTGGTGGCTGCATACATTAGTTTACTCTGGAGCTCTCCTTTCTGAGCTGAGACAAAAATGTGTGAGCCAGAGGCTAAAAAACTGTGAGCTAGCTCACACTGACTTGGCTTAGAGGGAACACTGGTTACAATGGGAGACATAAAGTTTTATACCCCCTATGACAGAAATAAATCATAATTATTGGTTCCATCAAATTTTGTCACATATCCGTCAGCCCCATGAGGTAGGGGAGAGCTCCTGTATGGCAGAAATTCCTCAGGAATTTCCCTATCATTGTATCTAGATGAAGGATTTTTAAAAAAATCACCTGAATTACTAAGGGGCCCATACACACACACAAAAAGGCAACAAAAAACAAGTCTTCAGCAACTTCTCCCCCGCTACTTAAGAGACACTTTATATTTTGTCAGTCCCTGAGGTCCCACCAAATAGACCATCTTGGAACTGGGGGGGTGAATAGGCCGAGAGAGGGCACCTGCAGAGGGTGCCCGCGTCTCCTTCCCGGAGGAGGTCTCACTTCCCTCCTCAGCAAAAGCGCGGGAGCGAATTGGCGGGAAGCAGAGGCTGCCGAGAGTGAACGGCAATCCAGAGGGCTGAAGTGTGGAAAGGCGAGCTGGGGGGATTCCCTCAGAGATGTCGGCGGAAATACCTCGGCAGCTCGCAAGCTTTCTTTTGTTGAGACATATATATATATAGATATATATCTATCTAGATATCTTCCCCTCTCCCAGCCGGGGCTGAGGGAAGCCTGCAGCAGCCGGCCGGGCAACCCCACCACCTCCCTAACCCGCCGCTATTAATAGTCATGGCCCGGCTGAGATGTCAGATTCCCCGGGCTCAGCGTATCCCCCGTGCAATGGAAAGTCTGAGGGCAAAAAATACCGCTGTAAAAATAGAGCTGCAGGGACGCCGGCGCCGCTGGGTGTGTGTGTTGCGGGGGGTGGGGAACAGGAGAGCCGGGCTGAGTCGAGAAAGGTCATTTCCCGCCAATGGCGCGGGGTACGCGGCAGCGCTGCCCGGGCGCGCATCTCCTTCATGGCGCCCTGCCCGACCCGGGGCCATTTGAGGGCTCCTCCTCGCAGGTCTCTGCCGAAAGCCGGAAGGAGAAGTCGCGGGCAACGTCTGCCTACTTCCATTCTGCCTGACATATAAAATAATGATGATGATAGTTCATAATAATAATAAGCGGGGGATCTTTGACTTTTGCTTCAGGTGTGAAAATGTCGAAAGCCCGCTGCTGGCTCAGAGGAAAAGTCGGTTTATCCCTCAGGCGCTGTGCCTGTGGCGTGTCAGCTACACAGCCAGGGGCATTTGAGGGTAACCACCTTGCTTCTTTCCTGCCAACCTAGCAGTTCGAAAGCAACAAATTGCAAGTAGATAAATAGGTACCACTTCGGTGGGAAGGTAACAGCCTTCCGTGCGCCTTAGTGTTTAGTCATGCCGGCCACATGACCACGGAAACGTCTTCGGACAGCGCTGGCTCTTCGGCTTTGAAACGGGGATGAGCACCGCAACCCCAGAGTCGGATTCGACTGGCTTTCGAGCAAGGGAACCTTTACCTTTACCTTACCTTGCTTCTTGGTGGGACTCCTGTGAAAAAAAAACCCCGAACGTTTCCAGGCACTCCCCACGTTGATTGGTGACTGTTTTGCAGCTGTTAAAAGCCATGTGTGTGTGTGGGGGGGGGGGCTGAGAGATAAAAATGCACCCTCTAAGTCGGTGGTTCTCAACCTTCCTAGTGCTGCGACCCTTTAATACAGTTCCTCATGTTGTGGTGACCCCCAACCATAAAATTTTTTTCGTTTGGTTGCTACTTCATAACTGTAATTTTGCTACTGTTACGAATCGCAATTTGGCGAGACTTGGGAACCCTATCCTAAGACCATTGAAAATTTGTGTTTTCTGATGGTCTTAGGCGACCCCTGTGAAAGGGTCTTTCGACTCCCAAAGGGGTCGCGACCAATGTTCCCTCTAAGCTGTGGAGTCCTGTGAGCAAAAATTCTACTTTGTGAGCTTCTGGCATTAAAGTTGTGAGCAATTGATTTGGATACTGCCTAAATCAGTTTGCTCTGGAGCCATCCTTCCTGAGTGAAGACAAAAATGTGTGAGCTGGAGGCTACAAAACTGTGAGCTAGCTCACACTAACTCAGCTTAGAGGGACCACTGGTTGCGACTCACAGGTTGAGAACCGCTGCTCCAAGCTGTGGAGTCCTGTGAGCAAAAATTCTACTTTGTGATCTGCTGGCCTTAAAGTTGCCAGTGAGCAATTTGGCTACTGCATAAGTCAGTTTGCTTTGGAGCCATCTTTCCTGAGCTAAGAGAAAAATGTGTGAGCCGGAGGCTAAAAAACTGTAGTTCACACTAACTCAGCTTAGAGGGAACACTGAAAGGTGAAGCCTAAAGTGTGTTTGTGTGTGAGATGCAGGTGGTTTCTTGCCAGTTGTCAGTGGAAACATGCTTTATCCTACTAAATAGGGTGATATATCCTCCGCAGGCACATCCAGAAACGAAGGTCACTTTCTTTAAAATGTTTATAAGGTGGTGTTTATCTTGGGCAAAGAGGATGCCAGATGGACAGCACATTAAAAACCAGTGAAATCACAGAAAGTTTAAAACAGCAAACTACTAAACCAGCAGTCAGAATTGAGTCCAGCTATTCAAAACATGCTGAGGTAATTCCAAGTATAAAGTCAGGTTCAACATAGACCCCATTGATGAGAGTGTTGATGGAAAGCGACTTGAGAGTCGTACTTCGGACACTGAAAAGTGTCTGTGTTTGTTTTAAATGAGCACGAGAACCAAATACACAGGCACAACTGTCATGGGTCATTTCCAGTAGCACAAATAGAGAAGCTGCAGCAATGTGAAGGTAGCCTTTTGTGGGTGATGTGTCTCTAGACATTTTTTTTAAAAAATATGATACTTGCACTACATTCTTATTTAGAAATACCAGTGGTTTCCTAGCCATTTTACAGGGCAAGATATATACAGCTCAGTGGGGCTCCTTAGATAAGAAATGACCCCACCAGATTCACCACACTAAACTACATGGTAAAATCACCTTATAGTGACTGACACCTTTAGCAAAGTGAAAAGGCTCTTCTGTTCACTTACTTCTTGCCTCCTCATGTAGCTGCATATGGTTCCAAATCACGCTCTTAAATGGTTTCTAATCTGGTTGATCATATTAAAAATATGTATCAAAGGGTAGTTCTTGTCTTGTTTTTATGCCATCTAGTCACAGCTGACTTATGGTAACCTCATAGGGTTTTCAAAGCAAGAGATGTTCAGAGGTGGTTTGTCATTGCCTGTCTCTACATCATGACCCTAGTATTCTCAGAAGGTCTTCCATCCAAACACTTGTGAGGGCTGACACTGCTTAGCTTCCAAAATCTAACAAGATTGGCCTGGCAACCTGTATTTTAATTACCTCATGAGAACTTTGTTTGCTAGTGAAATACTTATGAAAAGATTTGTCAGCCCCATTTTAATGTTGATTGAAAATATAATTATTGCCAATTACATAGGTTCTACGTTTGTGCATTCAAAAGGAAAATATACACAAAAGGGAAACTTTCTCTAGGAGAAGCTCTCCCCTTCTGTTTCATTTACAACAGCACTTTTCAGGAATCCTACCATACAGCTGTATTTAATTGTAAATGCCTTTGTTTAGGTCTGGTATGTCTGTTCTTCCATGTTTTCCTGATGTAAGGTATCAATTTAGATCAGAAATACGATGCATGTAAGCAGTGAAGGGCCATGCTAAAGATAGATGTGTTGAAATGTTTAGAAAAATATGGCCTGCAATTCAAGGAATCTAGACTCAGATAAGAGCATTGTGGAAAGGTGAAGGACCTAGCAGGTTATCCTTTATTTATTGTTCATGTTATGTTGAAGATTTTTCCTTAAACCTGTATATAAACACTAAAACATAAAAGGTAGACAGCAGGATTAAATCCAGATAGTTTCCACTGAAATATTTTTCTTAACAATTAATATAAACCCAGAACCCTTTCCTTTCATAAGCTTTATCAAGAAAAAATTGTGTTAAGCAACTGAGAAAAATATTTTCTTGTTCCATCATTCGATTTGATTTCTAACACAATTTTTCACCTGGAAATTATTATTGATCGAGGCTCAATACATGTTTGTATTAAATTTGTCAGTTTACCAATCTGGCACTTTTATAGTTTTCCCACTTCTTTTTCAATTGAAAGAACACCTTTGAAGTTCTCCGATTTAGAACTAATTCCAGAAATCCAGTTGTTAAAATATTTATAACCAGTTCAAGATATACTGTCTCTGTTCCTTTTAGCATGCCCCAATAGTACCACCAATGATTCTTTTGGTAATTCATTTCCGGTAAATTGAATTGACCATTTGTTTTAAAAAAATTAACTCTCTTGCAGAACCACCAATAATGAAAAAGTCAGCCCAGGTGTGCACATTTCTGGTATTAAATAGACTATATTATTGTTTTTGTTTACTTTGCAGGGGTTAATTGCCATCTTATATAAGTTTTTCATATTAGCAAATAATATAAACTTGGGCTAAATGCTAAGAAGCGAGACCATTCATGATCAGTAGTAGCTACCACTACTAGGAATAACTGAAACCTTGATAGAACTCTTTGTTTTGACTGCTTGTATCACTGAGCTTCTGAAGTTGTGAAGGTGTCTTTAAATGAAAATGGTTGTTAGTTATTATTAAGATATAGTTAGATTTAACTATTTTAACAAATATGTTTTTCTATTCAGGAATTTTGTACCCGATGGAAAACTTTGTACTGAAATATCAATTAAAATAGTTAGAAATTGTATAATGTCCTTTCTGCATTCCAACCACTTCGACAGCAATCACGATTACAATCATGAAACAATTTCACTTAAGTCATTAGCAAATGATTATAAAACATGAAATTACAGAGTAGCTGCCCTATTCACCTACTGTCCTATTGCCTTTGCAAAACTTAACAAAGGATGACTTTCCACACTTCTTAGGGAGCTGGTTCCAAAGAGAAATTGCTTTCACCAAAAAAAGTTTCTGCTATAAACTGATGCTGGTCTTATTGTATTCCGTATTGAAGTATATAGTTAAGTGAACTCCAGGTTTCATTCTGTAGCATAGTGCAACAACCGAAATGATATCAATGCACATGTACTCTTAACTTGTTTTAGTACTTCTGTAGTGAAAGTAAACCTCCAGTAGGAGTTCTGAGCAACGGTTCAAATAATTGCCAGAAAGTGGTGGATACCATCTCAGTTTTAAAGATAGTAAGCACCATTTTTAGATACTTATTTTTCCATTGTATTATGAATCCTGTGATGGGATTTCCCTTCATGTGTTTTGTTGGAACGGCACCAACAAGAGAAATGCACACCAAAGATAATTTCTGTTTCTGGAATCCTTGGTGTGCAGTTCCCTTCCTGGCATTACTCCAACAGCATACTTGCACAGGAATTTCATGCTGCCAGGAATGGGAAAACAACATATGTGAATGGGTCCTAATTTAGGCAGCAAGTGGGCTATTGTATCCTCTGGAGAAAAGTAAGCGCAAGACGATTTTATTATATTGTACCAGAAAACTTATTCCTTTTGCTTTCTATAGCAATCAAAGTTGGGTATGGGTTTCAATTGCATGACAATGTTTTCAAAGATTTGGGAGACACTTACATACCAGAGAACCAATTTACCTATTGTGGTAAATTCATAGCTCACCAGTATAAAGCTTATAGAATATTTAAGTTACAAAATCTGATGGACACAGTTGGAGTGTTTTGGTTTGATTACATTTGCTTTGCATCCTTGTACACATTTGTGATACATTATCCCATTCTGCGATACTGAGCAAGTGGTTAAAGTATTGTATTTAAATAATAACTGGAGAGATAAAACTAACAAAGGGAGAAGAATCTATAATGGCCATGGCCATTGAAATGTAGGAATAGGGGACAAAATTCTGGAAGCCCTGGTATCTCTAGAGGCCTTTGGAGGCAACACTGGAGTGCTTTTATAAATTCAGTGACTCTTTTATTTAAGGAAAGGATGTGTATCCTTTAGTAAGTCACTTATCTCTCAGTATAGCCTAGTTGTGACATTATGAGGCTGAAATTCAAATGGAGATTGGGTACACTGCCCTAAGTGCCTTGAAGGATGTGGTATAAAAGTGAGTTATGGGGGGAAAGTATGATGCACAATTAACAAGCAAACCATATGATTTATTTTCATATAATGTTTGGGTTAGCATTGTTGGTGTGGGGGTAGGGGACATCTCAGCCTGCCATCTCCCCCTGTCTTACAGAATCCAAAGTGTGAAGGTTGGCAATACAGTTGTGGTTGCCTAGCAATAGCCACAACAGTCACTGAGTTTCTTAAAGCTGCAGGCTCTGCTACTTCTATTGGGAGGAGGGGTTAACATCAAAGTACTTGTTTTAGATTTCAAAATTTTCTGCAAATCAGGGGCTTTTCTTAGGTCTGCCTTGTCTGTTCATGGCTCCAGTGTCTGGATTTATTTATCTACAGATTTGTCCACACTGAGATTTAGATATGTTGATTTCTGTATTCAGCTAATGTATGTCTAGCATCTAGAATGATCAGTGCTGATTTGCTCTGCTTAGGTAGTAGTTACCAATCAAATAAATACAATGTCTCAATAGGGACATTTTTTGCAAATACAAGAGTAGTAAACAACAGCAGCAACTTGCAGCCAATTGAATATACCAGAGAACCAATTTACTTATTGTGGTAAACTCATAGCTCACCAGTATAAAGCTATAGGATATTTAAATTAAAAAATCTGATGGACACAGTTGGAGTTTTTTGGTTTGATTACATTTGCATCCTTGTACACATTTGTGATACATTATCCCATTCTGCGATACTGAGCAAGTGGTTACTTAAGTGGCTTCCATACATTTATTCTTGGGCAAACCCCACACCTCTGTCATTACAGAACTTCTGAACATTGCACAGACCACAGCATACTGGATTATTCCTCACTCTCAGGGGGCTTTCAGGGAATGGAAAGAGAAAATGGGGGGGAAGGAAAATGAGAGATCTCCACAAATTCTTTTTTGACATGCGATCAGAAAGTTACATTCCAAAATTGTAACATCCCAATATGTAATCATGTAACCCATGACTCTTCTTAAACCACAGACCAAACCTGGGAGCAGGCATGGGAGGAAATATAATCTATTGTAATATTAGGATTGAGGGGTACAACTTTTTTTTAAAAAGGGATAGACAAATAAGGAAGGGGGAGGAGTAGCATTATATGTAAAGGAAGCATATGATTGTGAGGAAATACATGAATCTGAGCATGGAAGTTCAATTGAGAGTCTCTGGGTCAAAATAAAAGGAGTAAGAAATAATAGTGATATTATGGTGGAGGGTCTGCTATAGACCACCAAGCCAAGCAGAGGACTTGGATGAGACACTCCTAGAACAGAGTACAAAGTTCTCAAAGAGAGGACACGGTGGTCATGGGAGATTTCAATTACTCAGATATCTGAGTATAAATGGGCAATTTTCTCTGGAGGGAGGTAAGCAGTGGGGTACCACAGGGATCAGTACTCGGTCCAATGCTTTTTAACTCATTCATTAATGATTTGGAGTTGGGAGTGAGCAGTGAAGTGGCTAAATTTGAGGATGATACGAAGTTGTTCAGGGTTGTGAACACCAAGGAGGATTGTGTGGCACTCCAAAGGGATCTGTCAAGGATGGGCGAGTGGGCATCAACATGGGAAATGGGGCTCAGTGTGGCCAAGTGCAAGGTGATGCACATTGGAGCCAAAAATCCTAACTTTAAATACACATTGATGGTCCAAACTGGCAGAGACTGACAAAGAGAGAGATCTTGGAGTTGTAGTAGATAACTCACTGAAAATGTCAAGGCAGTGTGTAACTGCAATAAAAAAGGCCAATGCTATGCTGGGGAATATTAGGAAGGGTATTGAAAACAGATCAGCCAATATCATAACGCCCCTATATAAATCAATGGTGCATCCTCATTTGGAATACTGTACAGTTCTGGTCACCACACCTTAAAAAGGATATTATAGCTTTGGAAAAAGTGCAGAAAAGGGCAACTAGAATGATAAAAGGGTTGGAACACTTTCCCTATGAAGAAGGGTTAAAGCGCTTGGGGCTCTTTAGCTTGGAGAAACAATGGCTGAGGGGTGACATGATTGAGGTTTATAAAATTATGCATGGGATAGAGCAGGTAGAGAAAGAAGTACTTTTCTCCCTTTCTCACAATACAAGAACTTGTGAGCACTCAAATTGCTGGGCGGTCGGGTTAGAACAGAGGAAAGGAAGTACTTCTTCACCCAAAGAGTGATTAATACATGGAATTCACTGCCACAGGAGGTGGTGGCGACTACAAGCACGGACGGCTTCAAGAGGGAATTAGATAAATATATGGAGCAGAGGTCCATCAGTGGCTATTAGCCACAAGGTATGGATAGGGACTCTGGGGCAGGTGATGTTCTGTATTCTTGGTGCTGGGGGGGCAATAGTGGGAGGGCTTCTAGTGTCCTGGCCTCACTGGGTGGACCTCCTGAAGGCACCTGGTATTTTTGGCCACTGTGTGACAGAGTGTTGGACTGGATGGGCCATTGGCCTGATCCAGCATTGGCTTCCCTTATGTTCTTATTCAGCAATGTTTAACTTTGCAAGAAACAACTGAGTTTGGGAAGCACTAGTATCTGCAAGAATTTTCAATAAAACATCAGTGTTTGAGTTATCCCTTCCAATTTTTCTATAAAGAATCTTATAAATTGCTCATCACTCATTTATTGGTTCCAGTATGACAAGCAAACCAAAACAATTTAAATGGTCACCAAATTTGCCCTTCATGTGCTTCTACTGGTTTAAAGCATGAATGTGTCCAAATGATTGCAGTCTGCTTTCTGTGGTACTGAGGATTATCATTAAAGGTATAAACCCTATTTTGCTTCATGGGAATATCTTTTCAGCTTCTCATTTCAGAAGATTAGCTTAAATTTAAATAGCATTTAATAAGAGGTGTATTTTGACTAATCCCAAGTACATCTTTGACCCCTTTTAAATTGATTAAAATTCTTTCTCATCTAACTGGTACAGGGGTGGCTAACTATATCTGTAACCTGTGGTTATAAAGCCAATTCATTTGGATCTCTATGGTTCTACTAAATTTTAATTAAGATATATTTTAAATAGTTGTTGGATGTTTGCTTTTAGTTGTAGATGAAGAAAGAGTAGAATGGCAAATGACTGTATTGGGGGGAAATGCTAATTCTCTATAGAAGGGCCCAAGTTTATGGTAGGGTTAGGAGGGAGGAATCACTTAAGTTCCTCTGTGGGGGTAGAGTGTGTGTATTGTGGCTAGGGTTGTTTAAAAAAGTGTCCTATCCCTTTAACAGAGGCTTAACAGGATGTCATTTACTAGGCAATGATATTTATCTCCATGCCATGAAAAGCTTCATCTGCCCATTTTCCCACACTAAGCCCCTATCAAAGGAACAGGACATTTTTTTTCTCCACGTAGTTGGCAACGCTAATTGTAGCCCAGCAGATTGTGGATTTGTTTTCAATAGTGGGATATCATGTCTGTTTCCTTTTGTCGGTGCATGAGTAGAGTGGCAACGGTCTATACTTTAGGACAGGGATTTTTTTGTAGAAAAAGCCCAGCAGGAACTCATTAGCATAATTGGCCACACCCAACAGCAGAAACTCTTTAGCATATTAGGCCACACCCCTGACAGCATAGGCTATTAGCATATGAGGCCACACTCCTGTGTTACCAGAAGTGTGGTCATCCAGCTACACCCATCTTTTGCTTCTTATTCTGTTTACCTTGTTTGTTGTCAAAACCCAGGGCTTTTTTGTAGCAGGAACTCCTTTGCATGTTAGGCCACACACCCCTAATGTAGCCAATCCTAATGAGTTTCTGCTGTTGGGTGTGGCCTATTATCCTAATGAGTTCCTGCTGGGCGTGGCCAACTCAGGAGCCAGCCAGAACTCCATTCCTGTGCATTCTTTGCCCAAAAATAGCCCTGCTTTAGGATGAAACAAGTGGCTTGACTCCCCGTTGTTGCATTTTACAAGACAGACAAATATATTTATAGGGAACTAACAGTGCAATCCTAAGAACACTTTTAAGGCATTAACCCCCATTGAATAGTAGGATTCTGAGTCTTACACCACCACAGCAACATGGTGTAGTGGTTACGGTGTTGGACTAGGATCTGGGAGACGCAGATTCAAGTTCCCATTCTGCCACAAAAGTGTGCCATGGGACCTTGGGGCAGTCACTCTCCCCCAGCCTAATCTACCTCAACAATGCTGGTTGTCAGAATAAAACGGAGAATGATGTAAGCTGCTCTGGTTCCCCAATGGGGAAGAAAGTAAATAAGTATACCTGCTTAGGATAACACTGGAAGTTTGTCTATTTGGGATGGGGCACTGGTTGAACACATGTTCTCTCTCTTCATCCTACCGCTGTTTGTATCAAGTGCAAAATAAATCATCTTTAATATAAATGATCTTCTGGAAAAGAATCATCAAGTTGTTCAGACCACTGGTCTGATGAGCTGTTTTTCTGAAAGAGACACTTGGGGATTAATAGCCTTACTATTACAAAAAGTGTAATGTTTTCCACATGGTCCTAAAGACACACACACACAAGCATGTGCGTGCACGCACGCACGCACACACACACACACACGTCTTCAGGGTCATTTGAGTAAATGTTATGCTTTTTATAATGGTAAGATTTTATGTGTGTGTGTGTATTTTTAGAAGTAGACATGTCATGTATTAAGCATTTCAAATACCAAACATTTTAGCAGCATTTCCCCAGTCTTTTGGATAAATTCAATTCATATTTTGTTTTCTTGACCTGTACTACAGCCTTCAACACATTTCCAGTTACATGCATTTCCTCATAAGAGTGTATATTTAAGTCCTAGCATATATTTATGTACATTTACTTCAGACCAATATTTTATGGAGTCTATTTTGCTATGATGTTTTCCCCAGGTCCTCTCCTGGGTCTCTGCAATAAAATGTATTTTGCGATTTCTGCGCTGTAATTAGGCCTTAATATTAGTTCTTTTATGTCAGAAATGACAGAAACTGCTTTTCTGTGTTTCAGGCTCCTGCAACAGATGAAGATAATATGGAGGATGGCTGCTCTCAGAAGCTGGCTTCTGCCAAGTACCTTCGCCTACTATTACTCATACTAATTCCTTGCATCTGTGCCCTTATACTTTTGTTGGTGATCCTTCTTACATTGGTTGGTAAGTATAATAGAATATAAACTAGGGCAAAGAAGAGACACTCATTGGATTTTACCAGTAATTTATTTTGATAGTTTAAAGTGCTCTTTTTATAGTCTGTAGGAATTTTTTCTCTCCAGATAGTCATCTGTATCTTGGTTGGCAAGAGTAGTATTATGGTAAACATCATGAAGAGTTCTATGCAAAATCTTTCTCTGGGGGTCTTTGTGTCTCTTACTCATATATTTCCTTCCAGGCCTGCTCCCAGGTTTGGTCTGTGTTTTCAGAAGAGTAATGGGTTACATGATTACATATTGGGATGTTACATTTTTGGAATGCAAGTTTCTGATCACATGTCAAGAAATTACTTGTAAGGATATCTTATTTCCTTCCCCCCACTATTTTCTCTGTCCCTTCCCTGAAAGCCCCCATAGCGTCTTCCTTTTTCCTGCTTCCTTCTTTCCTTCCCTCCCAATATGAGAATGAAACACATGCAGGTTTAGCCAGCACAACTATCCCTGCCAAAGTGCAGGGCAACTTTCTGTTTATTCTTTTGGATTGCAAAAGATGACTTGCAAAAGAGCCTGTTGTAACTTATAGGATTTTTTTTGTCCTTAGGAGACAACTGTTGGTAGTCGAGCCAACATTCAAAAGTAGTGATTGTATTGATTGATAACTGAGTTTTAGGATCTGTCTTTTACCACAGAACATGCTAAACATGCTTCAGATAATGCTAGCTTGGCAAATAGGAAGCATGATGCTCAAAGCTGATTAACAATTTGTCTGAAGCATCTTGACCCTGTGTTCTATTTCACTCATCAATGAAGTGAAAATTTAGATGTGGGAGAGAGAACATAGATGCCTGCATTTTCTTCTTCAGGGCAAAAATGGCTACTGCGTTGTTGTTTAGTGAAAATCATTAAACCTGAGAAAGAATGTCAGATTTGAATATCACTTAGCGGTCTTGAACTGGAAATATCCCTGTTGAAAGCAGTAGCAATATGGTGCTCCAAAACTGATAAACACATACAATAACCACGGTATCAATAAAAGGAACAGCTGAGTCAAGTAACAGGTATAATTTAATGCTGTTAAAATACTGCTTTTCACATTCAGCACAATAAAAATTTCTTCCCTAATCCATAGGTCATCTGGTGAAAGGACCAGGAATGTTCTCATGATCTAAAGTGGTGTGCACAAGAAGCAGCACCACGATTTCCTTTTCCTTTTTGGGGATGTGAGGGTTTTGTGGGGGGGGGGGTTTAAAAGAGGAGAAAGGCAAGTCACTCGCTTAAAGCAGTCAGAGAGTGATTCAGCAAGAACACAACTTTATTCTTCAACTCGAACACAACTCCAACACGGATCAACATCTGATAGCCAGAACAGCCCTTACATTGCAGCTGTCCTGCTTTTAAACATTCCCGGCTAATGTAGCCACACCCACTGTACAAAAAACCAATAAGGTTGTTCGCATAAGGACCAATCACGGATGTTCCCGCTCAGGGAGCTTGCTTGAAGGTGATTGGTTAGGTGCTTCCTGGACTAGTAACACGATTGGATGTATTTGGATCCTAGCCCAGGACGAAGCTTAACATTACAAGTCAATGAGATGTTTCACATACATCATGCATTCCATGGCAGCTTTGGAATACACTTCAAAGTGAGAAGGAGAAAAATTATCCTCTTTCAATCCCAATGTGTGTAGGGCTGTTTCTGCACAGGGATTTTTCCATGGATATAACACAGCATGCCCTCACTTTATTGAGGAGTTTATACTGACATCATGTTCTTACCAAGCATGAGATGGGGCCCTGGGGCTTTCCCTTTTAAGCCAGAGTAAAGGGAAATCTCATTTGCTCCAATTTACAAGGGAAATGGTGCTATGATAGTAGGAAGAGCCTCCATGTCGAAGTTCTGCCTGAAGCTGCTCTGAAGAGGAGACAGCTAGATTTGAGTCCAGGACCACCTCAGAGAACAAGATTTTTGGGTATAAGCCTGCAAAAGTCGAAGCTACTTTCAGCAGATATAAGTTGGAAAGGAGATTTCTGAGTATTAAGTGCTCAGAGATCTACATTCTGATTCATTTCTGATAAAGGGAGCTTTGGCTCTCAAAAGCTTATACTCTCAACATCTTGTTGGTCTCTAAGGTGCTACTGGACTCAGATCTCGCTGTTCTACTACCGAACAACATGGCTACCCTCTGAAACTACCTGAAAGGGGGCGGAGCTTAGTGTCCCTCCTCATATCTTTAACAGGGATATTTTCCTTAACAGCTGAGGGGCAGTTCAGCTGTGAACTGTCTTTCACATGTTAGGGGGGGAGGGAAAGTCTGCCGAAATTCTCATTGGATCGGTCCTTTTGCACTGACAAGGGGCATGGGGGTGGAGAAGGGTAGCATCAGCAGGA
>NW_015167074.1:110161-132696 GCF_001447785.1 Gekko japonicus
CAGGAAGTGGTGTGTGAATGCTGTCCCTTGCTAACCCAGTTGCTCTAACCTGCTTGCTGCTGCTTCTGCTTCCATTGCAGGATGCAGTTTTTCACCCCCTCCACGTGGAAGCAAACTGGCACCCCCAAAAGTTTGCTTGCTTATGGGCAGCTGCACCCTGTCTTCAGAACTGGTGCAACTAACATTGCTGTGCTTCACCTTTTATTCCTGTACAAAATCGAGGACCAAGGAGCAATGTTACCTCTAAGCTGTGGAGTCTTGTGAGCAAAAATTCTACTTTGTGAGCTACTGGCATTGAAGTTGTGAGCAAGTGATTTGGCTACTGCATAAATTAGTTTGCTCGGGAGCTATCCTTCCTGAGCTAAGACAAAAATCTGTGAGTTGGAGGCTAAAAAACTGTGAGCTAGCTCACACTAACCCAGCTTAGAGGGAACATTGCCAAGGAGTATTGAAACTCCCTCCATGTTGTACAGCAGCTAAAGTTCAGCTAATGCTGTCCAACACCAAAGGCAGGCCTGCCAAGCCCCTGATGGGGGCTAGGGTTGCCTGGTGCAATCATCATGCTGGCGGGGGGATTTGGGGGGCAGTCTGGGAGTGGGTGGCAATGTCCCCAACAAAATGATGCTGCACAGAAATGATGTCATTGTGTTGGCAACGTCGGGGGCGGTGCTCTGCTTTTTGCGCAGACTCTATGGTAAAAATTGGGCTCAAACCATAGAGCTTTGCCCAAAAAGAACGTTGCTGTTTTATGTTGTTGGTGTGGTAATGTAACTTCTGCATGACATCATCGCATCGGGGAAGTTGCTATGCGACATCCCTGTTCAGGGGCGGGGCTTCCCCCACCAGGCAGCTGACCAGCGGTGGGCAGAAGCCCCCAAAATCAGGGGATTCCCCACCAGGACCGGGAGTCTGGGAACCCTATTGGGGGCAGTGGATCCCCCATTCTGAGCTCTCATTGTCTGCCACCACTCCAAATAGCAGTGGGGGAAACAACCCCCCCTTACCTGTGCTGCAAGCGTGATGATGTCACTTCCAGGGGAAACCAGAAAGCAATGGTGGTAGCTCTAGGAATCACCTGAAACTCTTTGGTTTCCCCCAGAAGTGACATCATCATGCTCGCGATACTGCTCCCCACCATGTTCCCACCCCCAGCCCTCCTGCTGGTTGCCAGGCTCAGGTTGGCAACCCTAACCAAAGGAGCTCCCATCCGAATCCTCCTGCTGTAACAGCCAATACGTTGCTGGCTTTGGTGAACTCCCTTCATCATTTAGATACCTCAGGATGCTCACTAGTTTCCCTGCCTATTTTACTCTAACCCACACAAGTTCTGCACAGAGCCAACTTGTCCATTAGGCACAATAGGCACAGTGCCTAGGCCCCACAATACTTTTAAGGGGCCCACACAAATGTTTACTTTTTTCTTTCTCATCAGGGAAAAAAAAGAAATATGAGGTTCCACAAAATTTATTAAATTTTGCCTAAAACAGAAAAAAATAAAATGTTGAAGTATTTAAAGTTAAATCAAAAATAATTTTTGATGTTGATATTATTATGGTGGGAGGGGCCCACGAAGTCAGAAGTGCCTAGGGCCCATGGAAGTCATAATGCAGCCCTGGTCCTGCCAACATATATTTAAGGGCTCACCAGTCATAGGACTAGGCCTATTTAACTAAATCCATTTCAGACAGAGCTGAACAATAGGTCTCATCCTGGCCAGCCTCAGAGATATTCCCTCCCCCAATTTCTGCTTGTCCCCTATGGGTGACCAGCTAATCTTTACTGCCAAAACCTGGTGTGGAAGTGAAGGCAACCAGAGAAAAGGCCTGGATACAAGTGGTCAAGATACCTTAAATAATGATGATTATGTCTCTCACCCATTGGTACAGTATACAAAGTGTCCAATGGTTGACTGTCCACTACCTAACCTATATTCCTCATCCTCCCACAGGTACGGGCATTAAATTACCTCTACTCTTGTTTCTCTTTTGCATTAAAAATGCTATAATGTTAACATAAATAACATGAAATGTTTATTTGTATGGATCTAAAGAAGGGAGCTGCGGTGGCTCAAGTGGTTAAGACGCTGAACTGCAGGCTGTGGAAGGTTAGTAGTTCAGCAGTTCGAGATCCGGGTGCCGCATGATGGAGTGAGCTCCCATCTCTAGTTCCAGCTCCTGCCAACCTAGCAGTTCGAAAGCAAGAAATTGCAAGTAGATAAATAGGTACCGCTTTGGTGGGAAGGTAACAGTGTTCCGTGCGCCTTGGTGTTTAGTCATGCCAGCCACATGACCATGGAAACGTCTTTGGACAGCGCTGACTCTTCGGCTTTGAAATGGAGATGAGCATCGCAACCCTAGAGTTGGATTCGACTGGCTTTCGAGCAAGGGAACCTTTACCTTTTTAAAGAAGGGATATGCAAGCATGGTTAGAACTTTCCTTTCGTTTTCACTACAGAAGATCCAGTGTAAATGGCTCTCTTGTGTGTACATACAGGTAGATTTTTCCTTCCATGCTTTCCCTAAAAGGAGCCTTGTTTGTTGTGGAGTCTCTTAGATGAAAATAGAACTATATATCCAAGTACAATGAATGTATCCAGCAGGTGTTAAGAGACAAATAGTTTAGCTCATCAATATAATTACTTTAGTGTAACTCACCCCTTCAGGAGGTAAGGTGGCAGAGTATAGCCTGATCTTGGAAGCTGACAAGGAAGACTCTGCAGAGGAAGGCAATACCAAACTACCTCTGCTTCTCACTTGCCTTGAAAACCCATTGCTTGGTCAACATAAGATGGTTGCCACTTAACAGCACTTTACATACACACATACAATTATCCCCTTCAAGATAGCAGGATGGAGGGAACAGTTATTAATATGACTTGCTGACATACATTAAAATAAATATTTAAAGTAAATATAGAGAGGTTTTATTAAATAATATCTGATTGATATCCGATGCTGATTGATAATAGATGTTTTAGCAAGGAAAGATAATTAAGGATAGGATGAGTAAGTCTGCCATGTCTCCCATGTTGAAATTATAATAATATGAAATCTTAAAGAGATCCTATATTTCTATGAGACGTGTTTCTTCTATTAGCAGTTATGGAGAAGAGAGTAATTTTTTTTATGGAATGTTGGAAGTATTGTTACAGGATATTTTTTGGTGAATTAGTAGATTGCATTCTGATACTCTCAATTCTTCAGATAAGTAAGATTTTTTGGGGGGAATCCTTTAATTCCTAATCAGCTGTCATGATTAGCATTCTAGTCTCTTACAAAGGTACTCTGCAATATTTGTCCATCTTAATGAATGTTGGCATATGGTCTGATTGTGTTTTTATAATTTTCCTTTCACGCAGGTGTGTTGGGGAAAAAATGCTTTTATTCAAATGAAAGCTACTTATTTGGAACTGATGGTGACAATGAAATTTCTGCAATTCCTTTTCCAAACATGTCTAAAACTGGTTCAACTGTAATTCCTTCAAGAGATAACAAAATACAGCCACCATCTTGGACCACAAAACCATTTTTTCATGTTGATCAAAACTTCAGTGTACATAATGAAGCTGCACATGTTGTCTCACACACTCCAACACTGAAAACTAGTTCTACAGATGAAACAATTTGGACCAAAGCTCCTGGAGGCAAAGCATGGTCATCATTCAATACAGAAGAAGGAACTCTGTCGTCCACTGACACACCCATCAAGGTTGTAGACAAGATGCCTACTGTGCCTGTGTTAAAACCTACCAGCCCTGCTGTGCAAGGAACGGATTTGAAAAAAAGTAAGTTTATATGGACAAGAATCCTTAATTGATTATGACTCAAGAAATTAAAAAATATACAGTTAGTGTTATGACTGGCATATTTCCCAAATACATGGGTACCACATCAGTTCAGGTAATTTTATCATACATTTCCTCATTTGGATTATTCTGAGACAAGGGCCTCCTTTAATGTTGAATTATTCTTAGTTACGTGGCTGCCTGGTAGATGTGAACATGATACATGTTTATACAACCAAATGTGAGTTATTGCAGATCCAAGCCAGTGACTATGTCTTCTTTATTTTAGGAAAATCAAAAGCAAATGTATGCCATTACCTAGCAAGGTATATAAAACAAGACATGTTGAAACGATTGGCTTATTCATTCCATAAAATTGCCCATTTGTTCAAGTGCCTTCTGTTATTGAGAGTTTGTTGATTATACTGTAATTAATAGCTCCAATCCAACTAGTTAATCTAATCTAAATCCTTTGAAGTCAATGGAACTAGCTAGCTCACTGCTTTACAATGCCATCCAGCAGAGTTGCATCCTACAGAGCTCATTGATGTCAGTGGTCTTAGAAGGGTGTAACTCGGCTTAGGATGGTACCATTTCTCAAACTCTTGCTGTTTGACAACAGGCCGCCAACTGTCTAACCATCAGGTCACTGTTTGCGAACAGTTTGAGCTTGTTTGTCAAGTTACTTTTCACGTAGTCAGATATTACAGTGCAGTGCAATTGGTGCTGTTTCATGCATGCACATTCTCACAGAGTCCAGTGCAGTCCTACTATCTCTCTTCCAGAAGACTTTTTGTCACTACATGCTGCTTGACAGCCAATGTTATAACTAAAAATGAATGAATCGGTCAGCCAGCATTTATAAATAAATACTTAAAAAAAAATAAGCCACCACCACTCAAGCTCTGCCCTTCCTTTCACTTATCAAAGTATGAAGTGCAGATAGAGGTTCTCTCTCTGTGTCTGATGTGCTTCACACCCTCTCCTCCCCAGACATTCTTTAGCTCAGGAGTTTCTGGCCTTATGCATGGACAAACAACCAGGCACCCTGGTGAGACCCTTTGACCACAGTCTGAGCTCTTTAACAGGAAAGACGTATTTACTAAAATACAAATTTCAAATCGAGCAGAAGAGCACTGGAAAACATTGAATCAAAACACCAGAGGGTGTTACAGAACAAAGAAAAAAATGAGACAAATTGTATAGTTACTGGTGTTACCTTGGTATTCCCTTCCATGAAATGGACACAAGCCCACTGGAACTTTGAAAATAGAGGTTGGTGAATACAGAGTTCTCGCCATTTTCCCCTTGTTCCCCATTTCTTGACTCTTGTGCCTCTCAGTTTGTCCAGACCTTTTAACCCTTTGGGTCCCAGTTGGTTTGAGTTCCCATGTGTGCTGCCTTGGACCTTTTCTCCAATCAAGTCAAGGCCCATGTCACAAAACTATTATGGCACAACTCAGGGTATCCAAATAGCTATCTATGGGGCCTCTTTCTGGCAGGTGAGCAAATGGTTGTCTCTATCCTGCCTATTTATCTCCATAAAAGAAACTCATCTCCCCTCAGCCTGAAATCTGAGTTTATTGCTTTGTTCCCATTAAATAATGTGTTATCTGAGATCAGGGCTTCCCTGAGTGTTCATCAAGGTATCCTGAATTCCCCTATCATCATGCAGACATGGTCCCATATGAGCATCATAGACAAAGTGTAGTGAAAAGGTGCTTTCTTACAGAAAGGCATAGCTGTCAATTAATTTTGGTAGTGGTAAGTTGCAAGGCCTCCATGTTGGTTTTTTATAACTTTTGCTGGCTCTAGCGTGTATAGATGGGATGGCATGCTATACTTTTATGTAGATGGTTTTAATTTTTCATATAACTTTACAGACAATTGCAGCTTCCCTCTATTGTGTTACAGTGGATAGCAGTTAGCCATTAGCCCTTAACTTCCATTCAGAATTGCAGAACTCAGAAGTGGTTTCCATTGCCACAGTCTCAACAGCATGTTTTTGCAAGTTGCTGATTCATAAACACTGAAAACCAAAATTGACAGCAGCACAAAAATATTCTTTAAACTACTGTCTTCCATTTTTATATGGGATACTCTATACAGCACAATGCCTGGAGCAATAAGAGACTTCAATAAAAATGAGTACTGATCACCATCTTTTCCCAGGAATCCCAGGAAATATTTCTGTATACAAGAACTTTTTGAAGATTAGCTTTGTAAGTTTATAGACTAAAAAAAGGTTAAAATGAAAAGTCTTTACTTAGGGAACACCAAAAACAGTCTACCTACAATGTTCTAGTTCCCTCAGGAACCCAAGAATCTAGAATGGAAGAAGAAATTATCAGTAGTGAGGGAAGATACTCAGTGATTTGTGCACAAAGAACAACAAATTAGTGACCTTGGGAAGGCTCTTCTGGACATATTGGAATATGCTATCTGTAGAATTATCTGTAGAGGCTAAAATGGTATAGGAAACAATGAAATAGTTTGCTTGCAAATCAAAATTAACAACTGCTCAGACATCAGTAGAAACAGGCTGCTGAATTAAGGGCATCCAGAGGAACGTTCTGTAATAATGAAGTTGTGGCAATAAACCTCTGCTGGAAAAGGCTGTAGCATTTTTGTTCTATAGGAATAATTACTATGTTATCCTGCCATGGCCTAGTAGTAAAAGAAATAATAGATTTCAAGAATCTGTAATTTTTTCGGGGGAAGGGGTACCACTATTTATTATTTCCCTTTGCTGTAAATGGGATCAAAGAAGTGTTAGTGCCAAGGGGTGTAAAATTATCCAGTGTGTTCTTTTGAGTGTTCTGGTGAATACTGTTTTTTTAGTTTTGATTTACCTGACAATCACACTCTGTGGAACTGTCAAAGATTTCACTTTCTCTGACATTGCCTTTCACCCAAGAACATTTTGCTGCTTCAGGCTTTGTGTTTCATTCCAAAATAAGTGCTCTAGTGGAAATATATTCAGTAGTTATTCCAAGGTGAATTCACACAAAGTGAGAGATGAATACGTGCACTAATACTGTTGTTTTACCATGTTTACATTTATGGAACTACTTCTTAGGCAAATGCAACACAAATGCAACACAATGAAAAATTGGTATAATGGGATGCAATAGGTGAGAAAAGCATCAGTTATGGCAACATTAAGTCATATATTTGTTCAGAATCAATAGGTTGATGGAACAGTAATTTTATCATCATCATCATCGTATATTAAAAAAGAATTCTACTTTCTGATCTCAGAAAAACTACCTATTGAACTTTACTATTGTCCTAACTCTTTGCGTGACTGAACAACAACAACATCAACAACGTTCTAACATTTACCTGTATACATGTGCACCAGTTTCCAGCTGTCTGTTAAGAGTGTACCAAAAGCTGAAATGCCAGCCTATGTTTGTGGCCACTGATCCCTAACCAATAAAGTACTCTTAAAAGCATGGCACTGATCCACCCGAAGTTAGTTTATTTAAAACATTGTCATGCTACCTTTCCATCCATTCAGGGTTCCAAAATAACAAACATTAAAACATTTCAAAAATCACAAAGCGTTTAAAATACAAACATATATAAAATATTTAAAACAAGTAAACATATAAACACATATAAACATATGAACACGTATAATATACAAAGTGGGAGGAGGGCTAATAATAATGTCAGGCAGAACTGGTGGAAGACAGATGTTATCTCCATGGGAAGGGTGTTCCAAAGTTTCGGCACCATGACCAAGAGAGCCGTTTCTCAAGTTGCCACCTGTCTAGCCTCAGGGCCTCTGAAGATGAATGGAGTAGTTGGGCAAATTCATATGGGAATAGGTGGTCCTTTGTATGCTGGCCCCAAGCTGTATAGACCTTTCAAGGTCAATAATAGCGCCCTGAATTGTGCCCCAAAGCAAATTAGGAACCAATTTAGATGGAATACGATTGGAGTGGTATGGTTTATATGACTCATTCTGGTCAGCATTCTGGCTGCAGCTTTATATACCAAAGTTAGCTTCTGGACCGTCTTCAAGGAAAGCCCCACGTACAGTGCACTGCAGTAATCTAATGTAAATGTTGCCAGGCCATGCACCACAGTGGCAAGATCTTTCCTGCCTATAAATGGTCACAACTAGCTCACTAGCCGAAGTTGGTGAAAGGCACCCATAGACACTACTGCCATCTGTTTATCCAACAGAAGGCCTGGGTCCAGCAGCAAGCCCATTCTACAAAGTTGCTTCTTTAGGCGAACACAGCCCCATCCAGAACAGGAGATATGCCAGTTCCTGGGTCAGACTTCCCCCCACCAGTAGCACCTCTGTTTAATTGAGATTAAGTTTCAGTTTGTTAGCTCACATCCATCCCAAAACTGCCTCCAGATACCTGTTCATGGTTTCCACATCCTCCCTGGGGTCTGCTGGAAGTGCAAGATAGAGTGATAGTTGTCAGTGTCCCATTGAAAACAATGGGGTTTAAGTTAGTTACAGTTGCCAACTTGCTTCTTTGGTCACCATAATCATTGTTGGACAATGAAAAGCAGAAGAAACTGTGGCACTGATAACCTCAGGCCATATTTCCAGTTCCAAACATGACACAAATATAGTTCAACTTGAGAATGGGAAAAAATGCATACTATCAGGAGTAAACCAACAACTAAACAATTGGCCTATTTTTGTACCCATTAGTTTCTAAGTACTATAGTGCCCTAAAACCATATAAAATACTGTAATTAATTAAATCCACAGCATGGCAGCACCCTAAAATGACAACAGATGTTATAATTCTGAACCCAATTTTCCAACCAATTATTTTTAAAGGACTTCTGGCAATAAAATTATCTATGCTGGCAACATGATTTCTTGTTTTAGCAGATGACTGACCTATAAACATTCTAATGGAAAAAAATGATTCTTCACTTTCCAGTCTGGTTAACAGACATAATGTCAGCACAGGACTAATTATTCCAGGTAGTATATAAATGCATAACCCAGCACATATTTTAATTTGTTAATAATTCAGTACTGGGAGGAGGGGAAATGAGAGTAAAATTTGTGCACATACATCTATTTCACATTTTAATCCCAACCTTAATTCAACGTGTTTAGGATGGAATACATGGTTCTTCATTACAAGTTCTTCCTATTAAGTACATTAATTTGAGAGAGTCTGACTGGTGCAAACTTGCTCAGTGTGTTCTGTGGCTGACCTGGGATTACTTGAGGCCTCCTCAGTCCTCAGGTATCAAGCACAAGTAATTTATTTTTTTAATTAAAAAAATCTTTTAAAAAGCAGACAGAAAAAAAGAACAAGAACGGAAAAACTCAAAATCCAGCAACTAAATTAAACAAAAGGAAAAAAATGTTTATATAAAGTACAAACAAAAATATAACAGTGGTGGCAGAGCTACATATAAGTTTCTATAAAAGGTTTCCAAATATCTAAATATTAGTCCATATGTAATTATCATTATATTCCATGCATCCAACTTATTGATGAACTTGTAAGGTACTCAGTCCATTGATTTACAAGAGGTGAGCATTTATCCTTCCAGTGTTGTAGCACAAGTCTTTTAGAGGGTCCATTTACGTTGACCATTGATTAGCCTTCAAAAGATGGGCAGATAGTTTAAAAGTACTGTCAGGTTCTGCAAAGGCCGGGGGGTCAGTTGGGCAGCGGGACGAGTCCAGGATGGGGCTGGAGACCAGACAACAGGAGTCACCTCAGACTTCGCCGAGGGAGGTTATGGCACCTTCCCCTGTTGACGGCCTTCCCTGGTAGACGTGTCTGAGTGGATGAGGCTCAGGCCTGGGTCTCCCTCATTACGTCTTCTCCCCAGGTGTCAGCAAATCCTCCCCGGCTTCTCCCTGTTTATCTTTTATTACTCCTTGCCGCCTCCCTCATCTCGCCACCCATGTCTTAAAGGAACGGAGCCACGGTACTGCGACTAAAGGTGCCTGATCCCACAGTGAATTTCCCCCACCCTTCCTTCTCTCTGTCGGCTCCCTGACAGGAAGCCCAGCTAACGCTTCGCCCTCCCCTCCCCCTCTGGCTGTAGGGCAGCCCCGGCAGGGGTGGTGGGGGAAGATCCCCGGTCCTTCAGAGAAGCCTCGCAAAGGTTCGCTGGCCCTCCTGATATCTGCATCCTCAGAAATCAATGAACATTCTAATACAAAATAAACTCTAAAGCCATATCCCACTGCTCTGACAAAATAGGGTGATCTAACTCCATATTCCATTCATTCCTGAGACTCTGCATATCATAGTTATTAATCAACATCAACAAACATTATCTGCATTGATTCAAGTAATATGAATAGAGTTACCAGAGGGTTCCCCCCATGAAAAATCAGGCATGTATGGGCCTGAGTCATATTGGGACTGGCTCCATAGTGCTGCCTCAGATAGCTGGAGGCATGTAGATATGTTTACCAATCTGTCGGTTTCCCATATAATGTGGTACTTACGTGTCCCTCGTGTATCTGTACTGTGGTGTCCAGGAAGTTTATTTCTCGTGTAGAATAATTCATAGTTAGTTTGATGGTGGGGTGGAAGTTGTGGAAAGCCTGGTGAAATCTCTTGAGGGCTTCTTTGCCATGGGTCCAGACAATGAAAATGTCATCAGTGAATCTCAAGTAAAGAAGTGGTGCCAATGGGTAGGAGTTCAGAAAAGGTTGCTCTAGATCCGCCATGAAAATGTTGGCATACTGTGGAGTCATGCAGGTGCCCATGGCTGTGCCATTGATCTGAACAAATATTGGAATCACTAAAGTAAATGCTTAATAAACAAATTCATTCAATGCCATTGCATGGTGCAAAGTTAATTTTACATATAAACAAGCAATGACTAGAACTTCTTGCACACTGTTTTATGTCTTACAACAAAATATTCTGATGTGAAATGAGTTTTGTGTTGAATACAGCCCGCTCTTTCACTCAGTCATTCCCAGTTCAAACATTATCTGCATTGATTCAAGTAATATGAATAGAGTTACCAGAGGGTTCCCCCCATGAAAAATCAGGCATGTATGGGCCTGAGTCATATTGGGACTGGCTCCATAGTGCTGCCTCAGATCAAGAAAATGGCTTAAGGACCCCACCCTTTCCCTCACACCATAGTCCCAATCCAAACTGGGTCCCTGCACACTTGATTCTTCAGGGCCCCCCCCCACACGCATCTTGCTCAGAGCAAGGGACCCTTTAAACTCCAAGTGGTGATTTGGCATCCCTACCGAAGGCCTGGTAAAAGTTCTCCAGTGTGTCCGCTTGATAAAAATCTCATCAATAAATCTCAGGTACAAGAGGATGTTAACAGGTGGAAGCTGAGGAACTGCTGTTCCAGGTTAGCCATGCAAATGTTGGTATATTGTGGTGCTCTGCAGGTGCCCATGGCTGTGCCATTGATCTGAACAAATATTGGAATCACTAAAGTAAATGCTTAATAAACAAATTCATTCAATGCCATTGCATGGTGCAAAGTTAATTTTACATATAAACAAGCAATGACTAGAACTTCTTGCACACTGTTTTATGTCTTACAACAAAATATTCTGATGTGAAATGAGTTTTGTGTTGAATACAGCCCGCTCTTTCACTCAGTCATTCCCAGTTCCCATCCTTATTACAGCCCCCATTTCTTATGACTTTCGTCCATGCAACTCCCATGATTTAAACATACCATTTTTGTCAAAGGGTAACCCAGTCCTTCATTTTTCATCAGTGGAAAACTCATTGGATCCAACCCATTGTGCTTCCTTGACAACTGCTGAGAGATAATACAATCATTGCTGAAAATACTAGGCAGCAGGGCTCTTTTTGTAGAAAAAGCCCAGCAGGAACTCATTAGCATAATAGGCCATGCCCAACAGCAGAAACTCATTAGCATATTATGCCACACCCCCGACAGCACAGCTCATTAGCACATTAGGCCGCACCTCCATGTTACCAGAAGTGTGGTTATCCAGCCACACCCACCTTTTGCTTGTTATTCTGTTTACCTTGTTTGTTGTCAAAACCCAGGGCTTTTTTGTAGCAGGAACTCCTTTGCATGTTAGGCCACACACCCCTAATGTAGCCAATCCTAATGAGTTTCTGCTGTTGGGTGTGGCCTATTATGCTAATGAGTTCCTGCTGGGCGTGGCCAACTCAGGAGCCAGCCGGAACTCCGTTCCTGTGCGTTCCTGTCTTCGGACAGCGCTGGCTCTTCGGCTTTGAAACCGAGATGAGCACCGCAACCCTAGAGTCGGATTCGACTGGCTTTCGAGCAAGGGAACCTTTACCTTTACCTTTACCTTTACAAGAGGATGTTAACAGGTGGAAGCTGAGGAACTGCTGTTCCAGCTTATCCATGCAAATGTTGGTATATTGTGGTGCCATGCAGGTGCCCATGGCTGTGCCATTGATCTGAAAAAATATTGGAATAACTAAAGTAAATGCTTAATAAACAAATTCATTCAATGCCATTGCGTGGTGCAAAGTTAATTTTACATATAAACAAGCAATGACTAGAACTTCTTGCTCACTGTTTTATGTCTTACAATAAAATATTCTGATGTGAAATGATAAATAAGTTTTGTGTTGAATACGGCCCGCTCTTTCACTCAGTCATTCCCAGTTCCCATCCTTATTACAGCCCCCATTTCTTATGACTTTCGTCCATGCAACTCCCATGATTTAAACATACCATTTTTGTCAAAGGGTAACCCAGTCCTTCATTTTTCATCAGTGGAAAACTCATTGGATCCATCCCATTGTGCTTCCTTGACAACTGCTGAGAAATTCTACAATAAAATCATTGCTGAAAATACTAGGCAGCACAATGAGATTTTAAAGGATCATGGTAACCTAACATCAGGGATTTATTTAGTGAGACATAGATTTAAAATGTGACCTTGGCCCTTGTCTTTATTTGTTAAAAATATGTTTATATTGTACATCTCCTGCCATTTAGTGTAGCTTGCAAAGCAATTAAAATCAACATTACACGCAATAAAATCCCAGCAATAAAGTGTGTGTGCATTAAGTGCCATCAAGCTGCTTCCAACTTATGGTGACCCTATGAATTAATGCCTCCAAAATATTCTATCGTTAAGAGCCTTGCACAGATTTTGCAAACTAAGAGCCGTGTTGGATCTTCCTCTTTTCCTGCTGCCTTCATATTTTCCTAGCATTGTTATCTTTCCCAGTGACTCTTGTATTCTCATAATGTGATCAAAGTACAATAGCCTCAGTTCAGTCATTTTAGCTTCTAGGGATAATTCAGGCTTAATTTGATCTAGAACCCACTTATTCGTCTTTTTGGCTGTCCACAGTATCTGTAAAACTCTTCTTCAACACCACATTTTAAATTAGTCAATTTTTTTCCTGACAGCTTTCTTCATTGTCCAACTTTCACACCCATACATAGTAATGGGGACTACCATGGCATGAATTATCTTCATTATGGTTGCCAGTGACATATCTTTACACTTAAGAATCTCTTCTAGCTCCTTCATGCCTACCCTTCCCAGTCTCACAATGCTATCCTAAGAACACTTTCCTGGGAGTAAGTCCCATTGAGCAGACTTTAGTAGAATTCTGAGTAGACCTCATTAGGATTGCACTGTCGATCTCCTTCTGATTTCTTGTTTTCAGTCCCCTTTTGGTTGATGATGGAGCCAAGAAATAGGAAATCCTTAACCATTTCAATTTCTTCATCATCGTCCTTAAAGCTGTGTAACTCCTCAGCAGACATTACTTTTGTCTTCTTAATGTTCAGGTGTAATCTTGCTTTGGCACTTTCTGTTTTAACTTTAATCAGTAGTCATTTCAAGTCTTCACTATTTTCTGCCAGTAATGTGGCATCGTCTGCTTATCTCAAATTCCAGCATTTCTTGTTCCATATATGGTAACAGTTGTCATAAAATTTTGAGCATCACTTTAGTCACATTAGAAATTAATACGATGGTCTGATAGTTGCTGCAGTCTTTGATGTCTCCTTTTTTGGAATTGGAATGTACATTGAGTCTGTGGGCCACTGTTTTATTTTCCATATTTGTTGGCATATTCTTGTTAAGATTTTAATGGACTCCTTTTCTGTGGCTTGGAATAGCTTTAATGATATCCCATCTACTAGTGATTTATTTCTCCCTGTTGCTCTCAGTGCAGCTTTCACTTCACTTTCTAAAACTGTAGGTTCTTCAAAAGTTACTTAATGGAAGGAATTTGTCATCCTTTTATCTCTTCTGTATAGTTCTTCAGTGTATTGTTACCATATTTATTTTTTCTTTCTCAGTTAATGTATTTCCATGTTTATCTTTCAGCATGCCTAACTGACCTTGAAATTTCCCTTTGATTTCTTGGATCTTGTGGAACAGATCTCTTGTTCTTCCTTCCCACCCCTATTTCTTTACACTGGTTGTTATAATAGGTCTCTTTGTCTCTATGAGCCAGTCGCTGGAATTCTGCATTTAGACTTCTGTTTCTGCCACCTTTGTATTTGAAGCCTCCACAGTAGCTTTTCATTTTTAAAAACCCATAAAATTTATAAGCATCTGTCACATAATGTCTTGTTTGGCCTATAAAGTTCATAGATGCATGTTCATTACTTATTGATTGCAATATAGTAATAACTTGCATGTGCAAAACAGTAATCATAGATCAAATACCATTGGCAGAGCAATATGAAATGATGACTCACCCAAACAATGCAAACAGAGGTTTCAAATAAATTCAGTTCAAACACAAAACTTTGCAATGGAGGGAGCTCACTGTGAGCCACCAGGTAATAAACATGCACGTGTGACCTAGTGCCAAATATTGAATAATATTCAAGAAAGACTTTAATTTAGAATTTGGTAAAAGGAAATTGAACTGTAAGAAGATCAAGGTTGGGAAACAGCCAAGGAATCTGTCACTTGGAATGAAACATCTGTCATATGTGAAAGCCTTAAAAATTCAAAAGATGTTAGGAAATTACAAAGACTTAAGGAATAAAATTTTGTTGACAACTTGATGCAGAAGTATCAGCTTCTTGAGTCAGAGAGAAGAGAAAGAGTTGTAAGCTTTCTTTATGGGTATCATATGTAAACTGCTGGAAAAGCTTTGGTGTGGCTGCACTCCATGTGCTGATAATTTGTGGTAGCATCTTATCGTACAGACTGTTTTATTACACAAAGGGTTTCTACACTAGAACCATACATTCATGTGCGTAGCTGGCATTAATTTGGAAAACTCTCAATCTGATGGGGACAATCCAATGCTATTGAGACTCTACCTTAAAAGTGGTAGTTCTTCAATAAATATCAGCACTTAAACTTTTAGACAGATGCATGTATATTTCTGGAAGAAAAATCCTCTGAGCTGTGTCATAGTGTTGATTAGATTGTTTTCTACTGGGACATCAGCAAAGATGTCTCCGTGTTTCAAAAAACAATCTGAGGAATGCAGATAGATTGGAGCTGGTTAGATGATTACCACATTTCATTGCAATGGTACAATCTGATGGAGATATTTGCACTTTCTGCCACAAACTATAATTTTCTTCTATATTCTGCCATCAATAAGGCTCTCTGATTTCTGTGGAGCAATTTGTTTACGTTACGTGATTTTTGTTTTTGTTTCAGTTTCAGAGTTACAGTTTTAGTTTGTTACAGTTTTAAACTGAATCACAATCTTTGTGGATTTGTTTGTTACAGTTTTAAACTTATTTCAACATGGTTTCTGGCCTAGTTTTGAAAACAAAACTGAATCACAATCTTTGTGGATTTGTTGCCCTGAATCACAATCTTTGTGGAAAGAAAGACATATGGGGAATGACCCTGTTGGTTTTCCTGGAGCTTTTGGTGGCTTCCAGTATTATCAACCATTGTTGTCTTCTGGACACCACTTTTTAAAAAATACTTTTAGTCTTTATTTAATGCAAGCAAGTACGTATTAACATCAGAAAGCTAGCTTAACTGGTACATGTGATAAAACTTATATAACAAACAATGTAGATGCGATATTAACAAAAAACAGTTTGACAAAGAACTTCATTAACATGAAATCCCATGAAATGCATCAATACAGCAGATTTATAGTATCCAAAATCAAAGAATACTCAGGTTTAGTGGATAAGTAGTCCAGGGAGGAGAACCAGATCGAAGTAAACATTTGTATCAGGGCACTGTGCTCCAGTATTTCTGTTTCTATCTGGCCAACAAGTTATAGGCAGTAGTCCTAGTGGGCAGCTGCTGAGCCCTTTGGCACTTATGCTATGAGGTCCTGCTAGGTTCCATCCTGCCCCCATGCTATTTTCTATTTACATAAAACCACTCCAAGAAGGCATTTGGAAATTTGAAGTGATGGACATCTGTGTGCTGATGATATGTTCCTTTTTATCCTTTTTAGCTGGGTCATGTGAGATGATGGACTTCCTGAGTGAATGTCTGGAATTGTAATTGCCTGTGTGAGGAACAATACACTAAAGCTCCATCTAGATAAACCTGAGATTTGGAGTGAAGTGTCAGCAGTAAGATGATGGCATGCAACTGTATTTCTCCTTTCTATTAATATCTATTATTATATTCAGCTGGGGATCAGCTCAGTTTAAACTGAGCTGCAAGAGGAGCCAGCCCCAGTCAAGGCGGCGTGGAGTTCTCAGCTCCTGCTGCCCCGGCCAATCCTGGTCTAGCTCCTATTGCAGGTCAGTTCTCCATTATACCCTAAGGGGACCATTCCCCATGGAGCCAAAAAAATTCAGGTTTCCCAAATATTTCCCAAATCCGAAAACCATACCAGTATTTGGATTCGGGAATATTAGAAAATACCAATTTTTTGGGTTCAGTATACCCATATCTGAAAAATACCGCGTGGTTTGGGGTTTTTTTTGCACGCCCCTATCCATGTCTATAGATGGAGGCTTAGTTTTCAGCACCTTTAATTAATTTTAGTTAGTGTACCAGCTGGGCTTTTCCTTAAAAAGGAAGATCTGGGCATAGTTATCCATGCTTTGATCACAAGTTACTGGAAGAAGAAGAAGCAGAAGAAGAAGAAGAGAAGAGGAGGAGGAGGAGGAGGAGATTGGATGTATACCCCGCCCTTCACTTGGAGTCTCAGAGCGGCTTACAAACTCCTTTCCCTTCCCCTCCCCACAACAGACACCCTGTGAGGTGGGTGGGGCTGAGAGAACTCTGACACAAACTGCTCTTTCAGAAACAGCTATGCCAGAGCTTGTGACTGACCCAAGGTCACATCAGCAGGTGCAAGTGGAGGAGTGGGGAATCAAACCCGGTTCTCCCAGATTAGAGTCCACTCACTTAACCACTACACCAAACTGTAATGTACTCAACGTGGTATTGTCGTTCAACACTAGGTTGGATCCAGCCAGATTTTTTGCTTAATCTTGCCCAATTCTCCTCCTTGCTACAGCCCCGATCCCATATGACTTTTTTCCATGTAGAGCTCATGATCCCCAGCATAGCTGCCTTCAGGGGTCGTTTTGTAGAAAAAGAGCTAGGGGAACTCATTAGCATAACTCATTAGCATATGCCACACCCCCTGACATCACCGGAAGTGTGTCATAAGGCCACACACCCTGACATCACTGGAAGTGTGTCATAAGGCCACACACCCTGCCCCCAGCAGTCCCGGCCGCCGCCGCCGGCCTTGCAGCTCCACTGCCGAGCTCCATGAGGGGCCCGGCGGTGGACCTTCAAGGCCGGTGGGAGTGCAAGGAAGCCCCGCGAAGGCCCTCCCTGGCCCCAGGCAGGCAGGGGTGGGGAGAGGCAGGGAGGAAGCAACTTACCCTCCCTCTTCTCCTGCCTCCTCCTGGCTGAATGAGGGCCGGAAGCAGGGCGCCGGAAGCAGGGGGCGGGGCTTCGTCATGTGCCACGCCCCCGTACCTCACCCGGGGGAACTGCGATCCCCCGCGTTCCCCCCCCAAAATGGCCTCTGGCTGCCTTCATGGTCAAAGGGTATCCTTCCTCCTTTTTTTCACCAGCAGGAAAGATGACGGGATCCTACCCACTGTAATGAAGCCGCAGTTAGTTTAGAACACAGCAGTGGGATTGCTGACTGCCATAAGTTATAAAGAACACATTGTACCAGTTTTAAAAGAAGCACGTAATCCTACCAGTTCACTTCTGGCACAATTCAAAGTTCTAGTTCTTATATTTAAAAACTTGTGTAGTCTGGGACAAGAAAAGGACTACCTGCCCCTGTTATGAACATGCCTGGCGGGTCTTGGTCTGTGTACTTCTCTGTCAAAGGTAACATGGCAATCAGGGCCTATTCAGCTGTGGTGCCTCAGTGTGGGAATTTCCTCCCTTCAGCCTTTGCTTGACATGGACATATTATACTTAGGACTTAGGGCAAAAACCATGTCATTTCTCCAGGCATTTTGTTGGTTTTCCTGTTCCCTCCCCTCCCTTGACTGCTGCTGATTTATAACTGGATTTTCTTAAGGCAACTAATTTGTCCCCAAAATTTTTTTTTGCTCTGTCTAAATGATTCTTTTTGAGCTGCGGTGGCTCAAGTGGTTAAGACGCTGAACTGCAGGCTGTGGAAGGTCAGTAGTTCAGCAGTTCAAGACCCGGGCGCCGCAAGACAGGGTGAGCTCCTGTCTCTAGTTCCAGCTCCTGCCAACCTAGCAGTTCGAAAGCAAGAAATTGCAAGTAGATAAATAGGGACCACTTCGGTGGGAAGGTAACAGCGTTCCGTGCGCCTTGGTGTTTAGTCATGCCGGCCACATGACCACGGAAACGTCTTCGGACAGCGCTGGCTCTTCGGCTTTGAAACGGAGATGAGCACCGCAACCCTAGAGTCGGATTCGACTGGCTTTCGAGCAAGGGAACCTTTACCTTTACCTAAATGATTCTTTAAACTACCTGCTGCAGTTTAAAAAATTGGTTTAATTTTTATGTTCAGTGCTTTTATTTCTTATTTTTAATGTTATTTACGTATTTTATTTATATTGTTGTGAGCCAATTTGAGCTATTGTTTTCCCAAAGAGAGTGGATAAAAATAAATAAATCCACTGCCATAGGTTTTGGTGATGTCAGATGCTTCAGATAGCTTTAAAACAGCATTAGACGAATTCATACGTCTATTAATAGCTGTTATCCGGGACAGCTAAATGATATCTCCACATTGATATACAATGTACTTCTGAATACCAGTTGCCGGACAGAAAATGGGGAAAGGCTATTGCCTTTATCTCTTACGTCAAGGTTCTCCAAATGCATCTGGCTGGCTGCCTTTGAAAACAGGATGCTGGGCTAGATAGATGCTTACACTGATTCACCATGGCTTCCCTTATTTTATGTACTCAGTGACGTTTCATGACATAATATATTGTACCAACATACTTGTTTATTTATTTTATTTACTTTGTAAAAGAAGTCTGTGAAGTTTGTTTTTTAATGTCTGTGAATTCCTTCTAGTCTTCTTTTAATTTAATCTTCTATTCTTAGTGGCTGCAATTGTAAAACTTAGTGGCGTTCCATCAGAAAGGGGTGTCACTCCTTGTTGTCGCCGCTCTTCATCCTTGTATTGACAGCTAGAGGTGTGGTATTAAAGGAAGGCCAGACCACTGAGGTTTCCTCAGCTCTTCTGCCCAAAGCTCTGTACTTCCTATGCACCTAAATAAGGTTTATTTATTTATTTGATTCAATTTGTATCCTGCCCTTCCGGCCGAAGCCTGATTATTCAGCCCCCTTAGGAACACCTGGATGTCCAGAATTCTGCTTCTTCCATACGTCAAAACAACTTGCCTGATACGTGTGTGCTTGTAAACTGAATGATAAAATTAGGTCCATAGCATCAAACAAGCAATGGGGCTGCCACAAACAATATAATTACTAGTCTTTAAATTCAACATTGACAGTTATGGCTGTTGCTGAATTTTGCTGTTCTTAAAAAAAAAACAACCCAGAAAAATTTAAAAGTATCAAATTTAGTAAGTTGCCCCATATATTTTAAAAATAATTTTAAAACAAAAAGAATAAGAGTAACGTGTTGCTGAAACGACCACTGAAGTCAAGTTTCAGAAACAAGATTTACAAGTTTTGAAATTCTAAAAATTTTTTTTTGCTTCAGCTGTAACATGTATCCAAGTTTACTCCCTAGTCCGATGCTTATAGGATAACCTGTCACTAGTGCTACATTTATTATTGACACCTATGCTGCATTGTACTTGTGGCAGTGAAGCCTCTGACACGTATTGACAAGCGAAGTGATAGCCCCTGGTGCCCATTGGTATCAGGCACCTGCCAATGACATTCTTGGCACTTACTAAATGTTTTAAGAAAGTGGGGGGAGCCAGAAGGAGCCTTTTCCCCAGCAAGGTTTCTGATTCACCACTGGAGATCTGATTGGCTACGCAGATTAAAAGGCACCCTGTTAAACAGAGCTTCTGACTAGAATGCTGAAGAGTTATTATTATCAGAGCTATTTTTGGGCAGGAACGCACAGGAACGGAGTTCCGGCTGGCTCCCAAGTTGGCCACGCCCAGCAGGAACACATTAGCATAATAGGCCACACCCAACAGCAGAAACTCATTAGGATTGGCTACATTAGGGATGTGTGGCTTAACATGCAAAGGAGTTCCCGCTACAAAAAAACCCTGGGTTTTGACAACAAACAAGGTAAACAGAATAACAAGCAAAAGGTGGGTGTGGCTGGATAACCACACTTCTGGTAACATGGGGGTGCGGCCTAGTATGCTAATGAGCTGTGCTGTCGTGGGTGTGGCCCAATATGCTAATGAGTTCCTGCTGTTGGGTGTGGCCTATTATGCTAATGAGTTCCTGCTGGGCTTTTTCTACAAAAAGAGCCCTGATTTAGAGTTATTCATAACCTCACTCCCTGAAATTTTGTGGTTGGCTTTACCTCCCGTGGTGAACATTTTGTTGTTGTGTTCACCACCTTGTGTCAGGATTCCAAAAGTGCCAGCAGGCTTTAAAAGTTGGGTGACCCCTGACACAGAGTGTTCATGAACATTCTAGGTGGTTAGGGAACAAAACTATCAGCATGTGAGAGGAAAGGAAAAGAATCAGTCTTGCTGGGACTAAAACCTCCTGCTGACCTCGGAACTGACACAACTTGTAGGATACGATGATGGATAGTAAAAGATCCTGGGAGGTAGGGAAGCTAAGGGACAGGAAGCCCAGAGGCAAAGTGGCTGAAGAAATGGTATAGAATAGACAGGAATTCAAGGGAAATGTAAATGAAAGCTTGAGGAAAAGAACAACCGCCACTGAGACAAGGCAAGAAGCAGCTAGTAAAAGAAATGAAGTAAGAAACTAATTTTCATGTAGTGAACTGTACAGTTTATTCTTTGGCTATAGGCTTCTAGTATGATAATATTGTTGGTTCATGTTCTAAATGTGTTTTCATTTCACAGGTTCCTGCATAAATATCACCTACAGCCAGTGCCAAATGCTGCCATATAACCACACTACTTTAAGTCCAGTGCTTCCCATTGTCAAAAGCATTGAAATTGAAAAATTTCTCAAGTTCTTCGGTTATCTCTACCGCCTCAGCTGCTATCAACACATCATGCTGTTCGGCTGTAGCCTTGCTCTTCCTGAGTGCATCAGTGATGGTGATGACAGGTATTTGGGAACTGAAATTGGTTGGTTCTTAGAACCAATTGTTGCAGACTATTGCATATCTAATCATGGTAACACAGCCTTGGAGCTAAGCCTTATGACCTTTTCACAGAAAACACTCTGCTGTCCAAAGCTATCCCAAAACAAATTTCTGCCAAGCTAAACCAGCTGCCAAGAGCAAACTGTAGTATAATAATTTAGGAACAACTAATTAATGTCTCTGTTACGGTATGAATAACTAGAACAAATTTAGAGTCCAGTGGCAGCTGTAAGACCAACAAAGGTTTATTCGAGGTATGAGCTTTCGTGTGCATGCGCACTTTTTCAAATACATTGGAATGTAAGGTAGAGTTCAAACTTATAGACAGAGGCTGAACAGCAAATTAGCATGTAACATGATGAAGATGTTTTAAGACATGCAAAGACAAAACTAAGTAACAATCTAAGGTTATAAGACTGAAGGTCAAAGAAGGGGACGGCAAAGGATGAGATGGTTAGACAGTGTCATAGATGCAACGAACATGAGATTGAGCCAACAACAGAGGATGGCGGAAGACAGGAAGGCCTGGCGTGATCTGGTCCATGGGGTCGCGAAGAGTCGGACTCGACTGTGCGACTGAACAACAACAACAAGGTTATAAGGTCAACAGTTGTTTTGATTTAATTAAGGTGGAAAGGACAGCAAAGCAATAAATATGGCAAAATTCTGAAAAAGAAATACACTGAAATACAGAGGATGTATAGTCTTCTTGTTGAGAATACATGTATGAGGACCAGAATTAGCATATTAGACAAAGAGGTGCAGGAGCTCATTAGCATAACTCATTAGCATAACTCATTAGCATAACTTATTTGCATATGCCACACCCCCTGACATCACTAGAAGTGTGTCAGAAGGCACCACTGGACTGTTTTGGATTGCTAGCTTTTTTGGGGGGGGGGGGACATGCAGATCTGTCCTCGCAGAGGAGGGAGAGCTTGCACCTGAACAAAACTTGGTCTTAAAGGTGCCACTGGACTGTTTAGGACTGGGGGGCCGGGGGGCTCTGCAACTTACCTGGCTGCTTCTTGCTCTGACTGAGAGCTGCTGGGAGCAGGGGGTGGGGCTTGTTGCATGTGCCCGCCCCCTGGGCTCTTTACTGCCGGAGCTCCGCTCCTGTGCGCTCCTGCAGGAAATGACCCCTG
>NW_015167074.1:132983-212071 GCF_001447785.1 Gekko japonicus
ATTCTGAAAAAGAAATACACTGAAATACAGAGGATGTATAGTCCTTCTTGTTGAGAATACATGTATGAGGACTGAATGAGCATATGTAATGAGATAAGAAACTAGTATCCCTGTTGAGTACTGGAGAGGTTTTTGTTCCAAGTGTTGTAGTAACTTGTAATTCAGCAATTTCCCTTTCCATTCTGTTCCTGAAGTTCTTTTGTAATAAAACAGCTACCCTGAGGTCATTCACTGAATGTCCTGGAAAGCTGAAGTGTTCCCCTACAGGTTTTTCAGTCTTGTGATTCCTGATGTCAGATTTGTGCCCATTTATCCTGTGACATAGGGTTTGTCTTGTTTGTTCTATGTAGAGGACTGAATGGCATTGTTGGCATTTAATGGCGTATACAATGTTAGAAGATGAGCAAGTGAATGAGCCTCTGATGGTGTAGTTGATGTTGTTAGGTCCAGTGATTGTGTTGTCTGGGTGTATGTGGCAGCAAAGTTGGCGTCTGGGTTTATTGTGAGCTCTGGTCCCAGTGTCCATGTTCAATTGCATTATTGTGGGTGAGGAGTTGTTTGAGACAAGGGGGCTGTCTGTGCACAAGAAAAGGTTTGCCCCTTAGTATAGTTGTGAAAGAGAACTGTAATTATTCAGTAGAGGTTGTAAGTAATTGATGTGTTGAACTGTTTTGAGCTGAGAGATGTATGTATGTATGTATGTATGTATGTATGTATGAATAACTGTTAGTATGTATGTATGTATGTATGTATGTATGTATGTATGTATGTATGTATGTATGTATGTATGTATGTATGTATGTATGTATGTATGTATGTATGTATGTAATGCCTGTGTAATGCCTGCGAGAGTTTTCTTATGAATTATAGACATGATCCAGCCACAGTTAATTGCTTCTAATCCATATTGGGTTCCAAGGAAGAGTTGAATGCGCAACTTTTTAACCAAAGACCCATTAAACCATTTCTCTTCTTACCCTGCTAATGCTACCCATCATCAATGTAAATGAATTCTTAGCTGTCTCAGGTGGCTCCTATATAACTTCCTAGATTGTTCTTGAACTTTTAATAGCTATATGACAGGAGTAGTCATACAGCTATCAGAGTGGTGGTACAGGAATCCCTTTGGCGATCCTGCATTTAATGCAGAATTATATCTCCGTCTGCTGTGGTGTAAAAAATATTTTGAGCAGGAGGTTTTCTGCTTGAAAAATATTTTGAGCAGGAGGTTTTCTGCTTAGACTGGTTCTTACATATAGGTATTTTGAATGTTCAACACTTGATTATTCTTAACCAAATGTCTAGTTCGGTGTAGTGGTTTGGTGTAGTGGTTAAATACGCGTACTGTAATCTGAGAGAACTGGGTTTGATTCCCCACTCCTCCACTCACAGCTGCTAGATGACCTTGGGCAAGCCATAGTTCTGATAACAGCTGTCCTTGAAAAACAGCAGTTTCTGTCAGAGCTCTCTCAGCCCCACCTACCTCACAAGGTGTCTGTTGTGGGGAGGGGAAGGGAAAGGAATTTGTAAGCCGCTCTGAGACTCCCTTGGGTAGTGAAGGGCGGGGTATAAATCCAGGTAGTGAAGGGCGGGGTATAAATCCAATCTCCCCTTCTTCTTCTACACTGAAAGGTGTTATATTTTAATTGACAGTGATGCAAACTTTCTTTCTGTGATTATTAATCTGTGATTCATCATTTGTTGCAACTAGGGATGTGCAGCATAAAAAAATCGATATTTTTTAGATCCAGATATCAGGGAGCCAAAAATAATGATATTCCTGGTTATCGGGGTTCAACTGGTCCTTACTTTTGTGAGGTTCATGAACTTTATGAACTCTTACAACGTTGTTGCTCAGGAAGCTGTGCACAGCTTCACACTGGCAATTCTAATTCTTCAGCATTTCCCATTGCCTATTATAAGAGATTCCTTAAAAAACAAAAATGAAACTCTGGGTTCTGAACCTAAGCTCTAACATGTGCAAAGGAAGATTCTAAGTTAAGTATAAGCTGGTGTATTCAGAAATAAGTTCCATTTTATTCAAAGTGTTTTTAAGATTAAGATGGGTAGCCATGTTAGTCTATCTGTAGCAGTTCTTACGATTTTTCTTAAGTCTCCTACACAATCTTCAGTAATTTTCAATAAGCTTTCATGTTGCATGATGGTTTCTTTTACGGGTAAAGTTGTCAAGTTACATTGAATGGAGCTGACAAAGATATATTAATTCTGTTCTGTAACCATATTGGGAATTTTAGTTGCTATAGATATAGAATTACATTTCAGTAGAAGATTAAGAAATCTATTGATTTGTAAAATGTCTTTCCACATGGCTGCAACAGAAAAATACATATTTTTGATCAGGCTTCTTGGGCCTTACCCATATTGTATATTTCATCCCAATACATTGGTAATAGTCACATGCTTGTTTTGTGCAGTCCAGATGTCTCTCTTTGAACCTTGAGGATACCCATTTTCGATCACTGGTTGTGCTACCTGGGAAAATGCAAGTCTTCTCCATATAGCACAGCCATTGCTATTTTAATTGCAATCTGGAATATGGTAGTATGAGTCTCATGTCTATTTTGTGGATGGTTGCTCCCCTTCCCCATATCCAAGCCATCTGTAACCTTTAAAAAGTAATTATAATACATTAGAAGCTGAACATAGGGTTGCCAGCTCTGGGTGTGGAAATACCTGGAGATTTTTGGGGTGGAGCCTGGGGAGGGTGGGGTTTGGTGAGGGGAGAGAACATAATGCCCTAGAGTCCATGCTGCAAAGCAGCCATTTTCTCTGAGGGAACTGATCACTGTCATCTGGAGATCAATTGTGATAGCAGGAGGTCTCCAGGCCCCACCTGGATACTGGCAACTAGGGTTGCCAACCCCCCCCCAGTTTGGTCCCCCGTTTTTTTTGGGGGGGGTTTACCCGCTGCCGGCCAGATGGCCGGCGGGGGAAGCCCCACCCCCAACACCCACAGCCACCCATCTCTCTCCCTTTAAGTGTGTGGAACCCGTGTTTCCTCCCAAGCCCGATTTGCCGCAAGTTTGCAGGGAAATGCCAGCTTCGTGCTCTTTAAAGGGAAACACGGCTGCTCTTAAAGGGGAAACGCCGGCTTCTGCATTTAAAAGGGAAATGCTGGCTCCTTTAAGTGCAGGGAACTGCTGTTTCTGGAGATCCGGCGCACAGGCGGGTGGGGGGGGGCGGGCAGACGTCCCCAATGTGACGTCATCACATCGGGGATGCCCCGCCCCCTCCAGGAACTCCCCCAAAGTCCCCCGCTGGGGGTGGAAGATGGAGTCGGCAACCCTACTGGCAACTGTAGCTGAGCATTTTGCTGTCCTAAGAATTCAACATAACTTGCTCATCTAGACTAGAAAAAGAAATAGCAAAACCTGGCCAAACAAATGTCTCACCATTCGTGAGCACTTTGTTTCAATTTTATTTTGTTGTTTAAAGGCTTATTTGGATTATTCTGGCACTGATCATCTCGACGTGTCCTAATATACCCTCAGTTATAATAAAGTTAGACAATGAAATCTTTAGAGAACTTAGAACATTTGCTAATATTGCTGTCAAACTTCTTACTTGCTTACTAGTTTTGTATTTCGAAATAAAGGCTTAAGTTCCATTTAACAGGCAATGATTCTTTACTTTCTATGGACATAGAAAAGTTTATATAAGTCATAAGAATATGCAAAACTATCATAGCTGCTGTTTTATTAACAGGAGTAGAAGCCAAGTTAATGTTTCTGCGTACCCAAACTGATCTTTCAAAGAACTCCCCCTTCAATGCCACATAACAAACCTCTGTTAGTTTTTCAAAAACAGATTTGTGATATGATATTGGGTATTTAGAGTCAAGGATTCCACTACCTATGTTTTAAAAAACAACTTTAAAATGTATTTCTGGATTCTCAGCAGTAGAGATTTTGATGTGTTAGCCGAACAGTTTTAATGCATGAATTAAAATTATTTTAAAAATAAAACCAACCAGGACTGCAAAGCATCAGAGTGACAAATTAAAAGATTCAATCAAGAAAGTGGAAGGTGAATACCAGATCAAGGATGAAGTTATTAAAAGCTCCTTGAGTGTGCTAGGAATAATCACGTTTGACATGGCAGACAAGAGTGGGAAGAAAACAGAGGACGGAGTGCTATTGTTGCTGACGGGTGAAAAAGAATGTTGTTAGAAGTATGAGAGAGATTAACATGGGAGTCTGTGAAAGCAAATGGATGACTTATTCTAATTACGATTGTCAAAGATTAACATAAGTGTTTATTATAAAAATTCAGACTGCTTGTGAAATCTAGTTCAAAGATCCAATCTCTTGATGTTTCTGTTACTTTCCAAATCATAAGCACTTTACTCTTACTTATGTCATCAGCTGTGTCTCTTGAGGAATTAAAGATCTCTAAACATAAATGAAACTTCTATTAGTTTATTGCATAGTGTTCTCAGAAGTAATATTATCTAAGACCAGGAGTAGTCCAACATCATTCAGTTGTGGTATAATTGCCATCGAACACTCAGTTCTAGGGGTTGTGCCAGATGACATCTCTCCTTATATATAATTGAATAGTGGGTGCCAAAGTTCTAATTCTAAAATGCACTCCCTTAGTGTATGGCTGATGGCACTGCTCCTCAGCATATATCGCCACCAATCAGATGGCAAAGCCCGGGTCCCGCCCACACCACAACTGCTGCGACAACCTGGTCTTTTGCATATGGAAGCTGATTGGACTTCACTCCATTCCACACCTCAAACTCCCCCCCCCCCCGCAAGGCAGTTGGAATGAGTTGCATAACATCCCTCATAGGGGAGAGGAGAATGGGTAACAATGGTTACCACTCTCCAGGTGAGGGCTACAGATAACTCAAACATACAAATGCTCTTCAGGTAGCAGAGATCAGTCCCTCTGGAGAAAACAGTGGACTCTGTCATTAAACCCTGCTGAGGTCGCCACAGGAAACTGACACTGTTTGCATGCCCACTTTCTTCAGAAGTTGATTTGTTCATATTAGTTTTTTAATTGTTGAGGAATAGAAGACAGTTCTGCAGTACGGATGGCCTTTATACACTACTGTTTCAGTTGATTCCTTTGTGTCCATTGCAATGTTGCCCTTTTACCTGTGAGCAGTGCAACAACAGCTCATTCAGTCACCTAGAATGCCACTAAGAGTTAGTGTTGGCAGTTTGTCTATGTGAAATAGCACTAGCTTGCAAAAGCTATGTATATAAAATAAATTGTAGCAGCCTTTCTTTATTGTTTACTTTCTTGCTTTTTTTCTTCCTTTCAGCTCATAACTTTCCCTGAAGCTGTAAGGTCTACCTCGGTCAGTTTTATCTTCTTTGCTAACCGTTTTTTCTCACCCATTTCAGTCGAGAACACAGTACCTCCTATTTTTCACCTCTAGATATCCCAGGAAATCTTTTTGTTGTCTTACTGACTGACCGTATTTTTGCAATGGCAATGAAACATTTTTCTCTGGAATGCATACTTAGCAGTTTCTGTTCTTAGTTAGAAGAAGCAATTGGAGAATCTTGTGGAACAACTTCATGCAAATAAATTTGTTTCCTTTTGTCCTTTATTGCCCAATAGACTTTAATGGTTTTTCTATTTGCAATCATCTTCTGTTAGCTACATGGACATTTCTATAATTGATATATGCTTTAATTTTCTGGTTCCATCCCCTCTTTGAACTTATGAAGCTGCCTTATACTGAATCAGGTCAGTATTGTCTTCTCAGAATGGAATGAACTCTTCACGGTCTCTCCAAGGTTTTAATAATCACCTACTATCCGATCCTTTTCACTGGCAATGACCCTGGGACGTTCTACATGCCAAGCAGATGCTCTAGCACTGGAGCACAGCCCCTTCCTCTTTCTTATCTTTTAACCCTCATGGGTGACTTGTTGATAATTTTATGCTGTTGTTTTTCTGATGTTATTGTATTGTTTGACCTTTTGGGCTACTGTAAGCAGGTCCCTGGAGAGGTTATTTATTTATTTATTAAAATATTTATACCCTGTTATTTTCTCCAGTGGAGACTGAAAGTGGCTTACAACATCATGCCCCCATCTTCTATTTTATCCTAACAACAAAAATCCTTTGAAATAGATTAGGGTGACTAGTCAAAGGTCACCCAGCAAATTTCCATGGTACAATGGGGATTTCAGTATTGGTCTCCCACTATATCACATTGGCTCTCTCATTAAAAATAAATTCCAGGAGGAACCTTAAGATCTATTGTGGATGATTTTCATCCCAATGAGTTCATGATCTCAATCAATGTCACTGAAGTGTACCTGAATGACCTGATTCTGCTAGCCTGTAAAAAGTTCACCAAGGACATACCAGGATGTCCACTACTAGTTTGGGGTATTGCCCTTTGTTTGGTCTCAGTCCCTAGAATGTTCTTGAATGGTCTTAGTTATTGCTTCTCCTTAGAATATGGGGAATCCATCTTCCTTTCTATTTGAATTACTGACTTTGGAGGTCAGTTTCAAGAGAAAGTTTCATGCTCTCCATGATATCTATATGATTTACTCCTGAACCAGAAGAGCTTCTTGATACTGACGTAACTGCTGCAGCATCTGGGAATAGTAAATTCCATCCATAGATAATAGTTTTCTTCTCAAGACTAAAGGGAGAAGTTGGTGTTGGCAGCTAAGCCAAGCAGACCTGATGTTCCTAGCCCATCCTGCATAGATGCAATCCTATGGGCACATTTTCATGTGCGGCTTCTTCCAAGAACCCTCCTATTTCAAGAAGACATCCAGATGAAATGCAACAAACAGAACATGCTCTGGTAGTCTCTGGCTGAATCCAATCCATAATAATTCATTTCAAGAAGACATCCAGATGAAATGCAAGATACAGATTTCTCTCTCTGTTTTCAGTCAGACAGAACATGCTCTGGTAGCCTCTGGCTGAATCCAATCCATAATAATTCAGAGATGTTCCCAGTTAGTTAGAAATGTGACAAAATACTTCTTGGAAAATATGCTTGGGACATATGGTAGAAGTTTAACTGTAGTTTATAGATTATAGAAGATTTACAAGAAGGACAATTTTAGTGTTGTTTCCTTTTTCTCACAATATTTTCCATTTTTAAAATTCATTTGAGGCTTTTGTTCTTGTGTACATTTTAATGAGGATATTGTTGTTGTTTAGTTGCACAGTCGAGTCCGACTCTTCGCGACCCCATGGACCACATCACGCCAGGCCCTCCTGTCTTCTGTCGTGCTCCGGAGTTTGCTTAATTTCATGTTTGTTACCTCGATAACACTGTCTAACCATTTCTGCCATCCCCTTCTTCTTTGACCTTCAATCTTTCCCAGCATCAGGGTCTTCTCCAGTGAGTGCTCCCTTCTCATTTGGTGGCCAAAGTATTTGAGCTTCAGTTTCATTATCTGGCCTTCCAGGAAACAGTGAGGGTTGCTTTCTTTTAGAATTGTCTGATTTGATTTCCTTGCAGTCCAAGGGACTCTCAAGAGTCTCCTCCAGCACCATAGTTCAAAAGAATCTATTCTTCGGCGCTCGGCCTTCCTTATAGTCCAACTCTCACAGCCATACATGACTACTGGGAATACCATTGACCATACGGACTTTTGTTGGCAGGGCGATGTCTCTACTTTTTAATATGCTGTCTAGGTTCGCCATCGCTTTCCTCCCAAGGAGCAGGCATCCTTTAATTTCATGGCTGCAGTCACCGTCTGCAGTGATCTTGGATCCCAGGAACATGAAGTCTGTCACTGCTTCCACGAGTGAAGGGGCTGGATGACATGATCTTAGTTTTTTTGATGTTGAGTTTCAAGCCAACCTTTGAGCTCTCCTTTTTGACCCTCAGAAAGAGGCTCTTTAGGTCCTCTTCACTTTCTGCCATTAGAGTGGTATCGTCTGCATATCTGAGGTTGTTGATCTTTTCCCCAGCAATCTTAATTCCGGCATTTCACATGATGTACTTTGCATATAAATTAAATAAGCAAGGGGACAATATACATCCTTGTCGTACTCCTTTACCTATGCTAAACCAATCAGTTGTTCCATATCCTGTTCTAACTGTTGCTTCTTGACCCTTATACAGGTTTCTCAACAGACATGTGAGGTGGTCTGGTACTCCCATCTCTTTAAGGACTTGCCATAGTTTGTTGTGATCCACACAATCCACACAATTTAATGGGGATAGATGGAATGAAACAGACTCCCAACCTAAATAGTTGTTTTTGTACTTTTAGATAAACTTACAAAAGCACGATTTTTTTAAATTGCCATGGAAATGAATTTTGAATATGTACAATTTATTTATTTGGTTGCTACATTCTCCCTCTGAGGTGGAGGCCATCTTGTGGGTGATTCCCATCCATCATTCAGGGAGGCAGGAACAAATCAAACTTCCTGTTTCCTGTGGTGGGAGTCACCCTAGGCTCAGTTTCTTTCCTGCCTCAGAAGGGAGAGCAGCTTGCTAGATTTTCTTGTCTATCAACCTTACTATTGTTCTTCGTTTTTTGACTCTTTCTTTCTGCCTTCTTACCTTACTTATATCTTAACTGTCTCCTTATATAATAAAAAACAAACAAACAACCCCCCCTCACCTCGTCTTCATCTGTTCTGTCGCTCCCGTTTCCCCCCTCATCTTTGGATATTGGGGCCTCTGCTGCAGCACTTCTCCCTCAGGCTGCATAGTACGGATCACTTAACTAAGCACATGGATCCCTCACAAACCGATGACGATTTCCTTTCGATTCCGGAGGCTGATACGGCCGGGAGATCAGTAAAAGACCTCGCGGCTCGCAAATGGGCAGCCACAGCATCAAGCGGTGAGCGGGAAATAGGCGGCGCAAAGAAGCGCGCCAAAGTGAAAGTAGCCAAACGCATGGAGTGGCCATTTTGAAGCACTTGAATTCTAATGCTTCATCAATTGGGGACTGCCATCAGTGCATAGCCCCGCGATCCGAGCCCAATACTATATAAGGGCATAGTGCAGGCTCCCATGTCGCCATGAGCCACCCAGACGGAGACAAGGATGATGCGGATCAACAGACTGGTAACGCTGGCGTGCCCGGTTACCCCCCCCATCTTCTAGCACAATGAGAGCCAGTTTGGTGTAGTGGTTAAGTGTGCAGACTCTAATCTGGGAGAACCGGATTTGATTCCCCACTCCTCCACTTTCACCTGCTGATGTGACCTTGGGTCAGTCACAAGCTCTGGCACAGCTGTCCTTGAAAAAGAGCAGTCTCTGTCAGAATTCTCTCAGCCCCACCTACCTCACAGGGTGTCTGTTGTGGGGGAGGGGAAGGGAAAGGAGTTTGTAAGCCGCTCTGAGACTCCCTTGGGTAGTGAAGGGCGGGGTATAAATCCAATCTCTTCTTCTCTTCTCTTCAATGGATCTCCTTAGAAGAGCCATAAGGGAAGAGTTGGCCCATTCCCATGGAGGAGGGAAGGACCCTCATCCTAGATCTCCCACTCCCTCCTCCTCTTCCTTCCTTCCTATCCCTGTTCCACGTGGGAATAGACATTCCTGGCCCACTAAGGCGGCACAGAAAGGGTACCCCATTGAGAGGGATATGTATGAGCCTCTGGAAGAGGATTGCATGTCGAATGATCCTAGCGACAAGGAGGAGGGGGAGTTTTCCTCTAATGATGAGGAAGAAAAAGAAAAGGAAAAGAAGCCTGCTACCTCAGAGCAGTCCTTTCGCTTTTTCAAAGGAGAAGATTTTCAGTATCTACTCTCCAAAACTCTCTCAGCCTTCCATATTCAGAACACTTGCCCCTCATTAAATAAGGAGGCGGGCGCAACAGAAGGGGAAGGGGACTGAGATAGCCGATGAGTTCTTCCCTCCAGTAGATGACTCAGAACAGGCTTTTCCCTTCCAGGGTTTTTATGTGAGGAAAATCAAGGCTGAATGGCAAAGACCCATATCTAATAAACCATTTCCTGGATTTGTAAGGAAGCTGTACCCATCCTCATCTGTTGCTTCTAGTCTCTTACAGGTACCAGCCGTTGATGCCCCAGTGATAGCACTTCAATCTTCTGGTCTGGTGTCTGAAGACGGCCATGGTACACTACGAAACAACCTTGACAAACGTGCAGAGTTTGCCCTAAAAAAGTCCCATGAAGCCAATGCTATGGCAATTAGGTCTTCTGCAGCAGCATCTTTCCTTAGAAGAGCCAGGGTGTCAAGGACTTCCATTGTATGGATGAGGAAGCTCATCCAAAAGCTTCCAGATAATAATGGAAGGGGCCACCAGAGTTTTAAAAGCAATCTCTTATACGGCTGATGCCACGTTAGATTCTATGGTTTTTTTCATCTAAAGCGATGGCATCTACTGCTGCGGTGAGAAGACTGGTTTGGCTCCGGTCTTGGCTTGCGGACTATCAATCAAAAGTGATTGTAACAGCTTATCCCTTCCAGGGCGACAAACTATTTGGGGACCCTCTGGAGCGGATATTAGTGGAGACCCGCGACAAAAAGAAAGTTCTTTCCAAATTTGTCCGTTTGGGAGAGAAGCCTTCGGCGTCCAAGTTTGTTGTGATCCACACAGTCCACACAATTTAATGGGGCTAGATGGAATCTTCTGGTCTGGTGTCTGCAGACGGCCATGGTACACTATGAAACAACCTTGACAAATGTGCAGAGTTTGCCCTAAAAAAAGTCCCATGAAGCCAATGCTATGGAAATTAGGTCCTCTGCAGTAGCATCTTTCCTTAGAAGAGCCACGGTGTCAAGGACTTCCATTGTATGGATAAGGAAGCTCATCCAAATGCTTCCAGATAATAATCCTAGACTAATAGAAGGGGCCACCAGAGTTTTAAAAGCAATCTCTTATACGGCCGATGCCACGTTAGATTCTATGGTTTTTTCATCTAAAGCGATGGCATCTACTGCTGCGGTGAGAAGACTGGTTTGGCTCCGGTCTTGGCTTTTTGGCTATCAATCACAAAAATTTTTATAATCCCTTCCAGGGCGACAAACTATTTGGGGACCCTCTGGAGCGGATATTAGTGGAGACCCGCGACAAAAAGAAAGCTCTTCCCAAATTTGTCCGTTTGGGAGAGAAGCCTTCGGCGTCCAACTCCTTTCGAACGCAGCACACTCTTCCTAGATTTCGACAGAAATACAGGAGAGCGTTGTGGGGTAATAGCAACAACAAGAGATAGCCCTTTCGTAGAGGAGCCTTCAACAACAACAACAACAACAACAACAGGTTCCCGAGACAAAAATTTTTCTGACAGGACAAGGGGGATAAAAATCCCAAAACAGCAAGAGCATGACTACCAATGACCTCCAGTGGGGGGACGTCTGACGCTGTTCAGTCAGACCTGGTCCGAGTCCCAGCCAGACCCTTGGACCGTGGGAGTAGAGTCCGAAGGGTACAAAATAGAATTTTTACAGTTTCCCCCTCAAAGATTTGTCACATCTCCGATTCACAACAGCTCTGTAAAGCGAGACAGAACATGGTCTGCAGTACTTCATCTTCTGGAGGTACAAGCAATAGAAACTGTCCCGGTGAGCCAAGATGGACAGGGAGTGTATTCCATCTTTTTCACAGTCCCCAAAAAGAACGGGGACTGGAGAGCAATTTTAGATCTGAAGTTTGTGAACCAATACGTTGCTCCCAAACATTTCCACATGGAGACACTCTGGTTTATTGCAGAATCTCCAGGGGACTTCCTGGTATCAATAGATCTCACGGAGGCCTATATGCACATCCCAATATTTGCCCCGCAGAGGAAATTTTTGCGATTTTGTTTGGGAGATTAGCACTTCCAGTTCAGTGCCCTTCCCTTCGGGCTCTCATCAGCTCCAAGAGTATTTACAAAAATACTGGTACACCCCATCGTACACCTGAGGGAAAAGGGTGCCCACATTCACCCGTATCTCGACGACCTGCTGGTACGGTCAAGGACCCTGGAACAAACTCTGAATCAGCAAGGGAGGATGGATGGAGTCTGTCATTTTGCAAAATAATCAATCTTGGGCTTACAATGAAGACACATGACATAGTTTAGGTTTAATTAAGTCCAGGAACGGCTGAATTCCTGATATGCAGTAATTGCTGTAGATACTACCTAATAACTTGATGAGCAAATGGAGGCCTTTTTTTCTTCTTGCTTGAGTGACCCCACCCTAACTCTGACACTAGCATACTTCTCTTAGTCATTACCCTCATACCCTGACACAGGAAAGCCTGACAATACCCTGTTTCTCAAAACAGCCAATGGGATAGTGAATATGGCAGGGCCCAAGAAAATCTGGCTCCAGTTCTCAAGACAATGCAGTGGAAGACCTGAGATCCAATTTGCATGTTACAAAGTCCACATGGGGGACATGTGGTCACCATAAGTACTTTGGATCAAACATTCATTTGGAGTCCATGCTGAGACCTTAGTTCCTAGGTGCACCAGAGACCAATTCTGATTGCAATGTTTCTGATGTACTGGATGAAGTAAGTATGAGAAGACATGTTTTCATCAGCTCTGTCAGTTTTGGTAATTTCTTCCTTGTATCCAACTGAGATATCTTCCTTGTTTCCAAGTGAGAAAATCAGCCGCATCCCGAAGAGCTGAAAGTTTAACTTTTCCTTCCTTTGTGATATCCAGCTACACATTGTGATGAAGCTATATTTCAGAAGCATCCAAATAACTTTTGTAGAATTTTGCTATCTGCTATCATTCCCCTGCTTTGGACAACGTTTCAGTTTTGTGGAAGAGCCACTCCCTTTGGATGACTTTTCCTTAGGCTAGGACTCAAATTTTTCTAAGGGGTAAGATAAAAGTCAGTCTTGCTTACCTTTCCACATCTGGTTTTTCAGTTAACTTGATGCCTGATGAGTCTAAAGCTGGAAAACATTCAGTAAGCCTTCTTGAAGAAATTTTTGCTGACCAGCATACAGTGATTGCTGGTGGCAATTTGTCAGTTAGGCCTTCAACAATGTGGAATTAATTAGTTTTAATAATGTTGAATATGAATCAAAATTTTGAATTTTAGAAATGAAATCAAATACAGCATGAAATTTCTTGTGCAGACTTAAAACCAGATTCTGTTTAAACTTCAGCATATGAAATGTGAATGTTGCTATTGCTATATTTTATGCATCCTCCACATATAATCAGAATTGATATATTTAATTTTCTAAATGGACAAGTCTGTGGATACTTAAATCTGGAGACTAGAGCCATGAATAGGCAAGATGGGCCTTTTTATAAACTTGAAAAAGCTCCAGATTAGCAGAAAAGTCTGAAATCTAAAAACAAACAGAACAGGGTGGTCAAAACCACCTAAAATGACAGAAGCCATGCTGTACCTTTGAGAAATGGATGCTTTCTGCAGTGGCCATTGTGAGGGGTTCTAGGCAACCACAGCAGTATTGGATTTTCTCAGTAAAAGGCAGGGGCAGGACCCTTTTCAAGGCAGGCCCACCAGCATCCGCTGGGCTACTTGCTATCACATGACTTGCATGACTCACACAGGCCTGACTACTAGCTATTGTTCAACAGTCTATGCCAATAAAGGTTTTGACTGACTGACTGACTACTGTTCAACAGCAGCCATTCCAGGAGAGCCAGTGTGGTGTAGTGGTTACAGCTGTAGTCCTGGATCTGGGGGATATAGGTTCGAATCCCCTCTCTGCCACGGAAACTCACTGGGTAACCTTGGGCTAGTTACGCATTCACAGTCTACCTCAAAGGGATCTTGTGAGGATAAAATGGAGGAGCTGCTTTGGGTCCCTACTGTGGGGAAACGTGGGATATAAATGAAGTAAATAAATAATAAATATAGCTGAAGAAAGGGGTACAGATAAGAGGTATGTAGGTGGGTGGGTATGAAGGAAGCATGGGATTGTTAGGATATAGGGGTTGCCACAAGAAGGAAAAAAGTAAATAATTTGAAGAGGGGATACAGAGGAAAGTGAGGAACTCCCTGCAAGTTCTTGCAGGTTTTCCACTGTGCAACTGGGCCCAGTTCAGCCAGGCCCTCAGAACTTGGCCAGAGTTTCCTGGGGAGAGGCTGCTGATAGGGGAAAGCTGCAGACAGTGGGGCAAATAAAAGTAGCTTGCTGGTGGGTGAGAAGGAGAGAAGGAAGCAGGAAAAAGGGGGGAGGCTATAGGGGCTGTCAGGGAAAGAAAATAATGAGGACGAGGGAAATGAGATGCCCCATGCAAGTCCTTGTGGTTCCCCTGCTTGTAATGTATAAACCTTACACAAAACAATTTCTCATTTATGTCTGCCGTATATTTGTTATAGGAGTTGACAAATTTAATAACAGAAAAAGTAAAATTGGTGATATATTCATACTACTTATATATTTCCAAATCGAGGAATCACTTCTGTGGTTATTCTCGTGCTGGAATGTGCCCCATGTGTTGTATAAGTGGTTCATAATGGTTAACCAACAATAGGTATGAGTCAGGGACACATTATGCCTTTCACATAATTGACAGGGGACAAGCAGCTGGACACTTAGGCTTGCCAAGTCCCCCCAGGGGGTGGGGAAACCCCTGCCCCAGAGGCCCATTCCCCGCCGCCGCCGGATCAGGCCCCGGGGGGAACTCCACCCCAACGTGCACATCACCAGGAAGTGACACGACCACGCCGGGCACGCTGGGGGCGGGACCACGGTCATCCGAGGGAAGACTCTATGGTTTTCCCTCGGATGGTCGTGGCCCCACCCCCAGCATGCCCGGCATGGTTGCGTCACTTCCTGGTGACGTGGATGCGGTGGGCACGCGCACCAGGATCGACCCGGGAGTCCCCCGCTTCAGGACGAGGTACGACTTGGCAACCCTATGGACACTAGCTTTTATGTTCCCTACAGGAACTCAATTTAGCAGTTTCACAGGGGCCTGATTTTGGTCAGGAGCTTGGAGTGGGGAAATGGCTCCTGGCTTCCCCCTCTGCTATTTTCCCAATTTGAAACTGGTGTGTGTGTGTGTGCTATTTGCCCTGTTGATGGGCTGCCCATACAAGCATTCAGTGCATGTGTAGTCCCCCCAGTGAGATGAACAAAGCCCCACAGTGCCGTTCCAGCTCAGGAAAACGTTGCAAGGGACTAGGCAGGAGCACCTGCTCCCCACATGCTGTAGTTCAAACCAAAATCAGCCCCTTGCGGAGCTTCCAAACTGAGATCCTGGGGAACTTGCTGCAGGCATATGGGACAATTACATGGCAATCATATTCTGTAGCTTGGCCCTCAGCGATATTTGAAAAGAGGGATAGTCCACTGTTATTCAGGAGCTGATGAGGTGATGTAGAGTTTTGAGTATTTCCCAAAATAGCATGGTAACGGCAACTTACTTATCATGACAATAACAGTCTTGTTTGTATTTGATTATAGTTTATGCTTGATTTATTTTACTAAGAATGCTGTCCTAAACAGAGTTACACCCTTCTAAGTCCATTGATGTCAATAGGCTTAGAAGGGTGTAACTTTGCTTAGGATTGCACTGACAGGTTTGTAGTTGTGGTAAATTTTACATAAATGTCGTTACAGTTTTTGACATGTGCCTCCATATCACAGCATCGTGTGTTTCTCCTTTAGAAGTCTTGCTATTTCTAAATGGTTATTGTTTGTATGATCAGTATAAGCATACTGCCTTATGAGAGTTAGATTTATAATTGTTATGGTTGAACTAATTTATTGACATTTCCCCACATGCACAACATTTCATTTAGAAGATCAGACAGATCACGGGGAGGGCGCGGTAAAAATGTCAAAAATAAATAAATAAATATTAATATGTAGTTGTGAGCGATGAAACAAATTCAGTTAATAAAAAATGTTTGTTTGTGTGTGAGAGAGGAAAAAAAACATAGAAAGCTGCAAAAGGACCACCCAGCCAGATTTCTTCTTCAAAGTCTGAGAAAAGATCAAATTAACAAATTCCAGTTCTGTAATTCTGTAGTGTCCCAGTGCAAGAGTAAGTTTAACTAATAAAGGACACTCATAGGTTGTTTATGTTTTCAGTCTTCAGTACAGTTAATGGGTCTCTAACCATGTGATCCTAAGCTGAATTACTCCAGTCAAAGTGCATTGACTTCTATGGATTTAGTTTGGGGTAACTCACCATAGTTTGGGGTAACTGCCCCACCTATGAATGAATGAAGGTACAGCTATTTTTATGGAGCCTTTATTTTGCTACAAGGTGCTATTGTAGGGCTGTGAAGTATGGAAGCAGCGCTAGTGCCACACCAAGCAAAGGAAAACAACTATTGTTAAACCAAATAATAAATTTTGTGTGGAAAAAAATTAGTGTAATTGTCCCGTTCTGTTTAAATATGCTGCATCCAAGATTGAAGACAGACCATCCAGGGATAATGAAGAGCTCCTGCTTCCCCAGTGATCTCTGTATATTCCCACTGTTTTAATATTTGCATTTTATTGCTTGCAAAATCTATAACTATAATATTTACAAAGTCCAATTTGTCTCCACTAATTTTCTTCCATAGAGACTTAGTTTTACTATTTTTTTAATCCCTAAAGAGTATTACTGGCAACAATCAGTCTCTAAAGTACTATAGTACTTCAAATCTTTTTGTATTTTGGACTATAGCATCATAGTTATTCCAACAGTTGATGGTGATTTCCAGGACTTGAGAACAATTGTTATAGGTGGTGGTCATACTCAGAGGTCATTTCGGGGGGATCGCGGGGGATCGCAGTTCCCCCAGGTGAGGTATGGGGGGGCGGGGCACATGACGAAGCCCCACCCCCTGCTTCCGGCCGCCCCGCTTCCAGCCCTCATTCAGCCAGGAGGAGGCAGGAGAAGAGGGAGGGTAAGTTGCTCCCCACCCCTGCCTGCCTGGGGTCAGGGAGGGCCTTCGTGGGGCTTCCTCGCACTCCCGCCGGCCTTGCAGGTCCACCGCCGGGCCCCTCATGGGGCTTGGCAGTGGAGCTGCAAGGCCGGCGGCGGCAGCCGGGACCGTTGGGGACGGGGTGTGTGGCCTTATGACACACTTCCAGTGATGCCAGGGTGTGTGGCATATGCTAATGAGTTATGCTAATGAGTTCCCCTAGCTCTTTTTCCACGAAACGACCCCTGGTCATACTATAAAAGATATTTGTACATCATGACATGTTGAAATATCATTATCTTCAGAGAGATTTTTTGCAATTGGTTGAAACGGTTCTTCCATAGTGTTAAATGTCCTTTACACAAAACAGTGGTGAAATTATCACTATAATGGAGAGATAAAGATACTGGAACTAATTCTAAACATGACACCTCACACATTTATCTTCACTTGGCAGCTTATTGTAAGTTGGAAAGAAAGCTCTTGCTTTCTAAAATAGTGTTTCATTACTATTTTGTGATATGATAAAAAGCAGAATGCTTCAGTGTCATGTTAAAGGCCTATGGCTGGTGACAGATGGGAAAGAAATTTAAGACTTGTAGCTTCTCATACTGGTAAGGATTGCGGTTGCCTGCATGCTGTCCTGTTAATTAATAGGGATGTGCTGCCAGAAGTTTACCAAGGAGGATTTGACCTGAAATAGATCTGATACAGAAATATTGGAAAGGTTCCTAATTCAATCAATTTTATCTCCAACCTTTGGAAGCAAGTAGAAACCCTTTGGGACTGATAGTTATGCTGATGCCTCAGTATCTGGTGGATATTTGTTTTGTTTTGTTGGTATACTGATTTATTTAATGTACTTATGTATTATGTGGCTACAGGCAAAGATTAAGGCTTTACCTCTCCAAGAGTAAACACATACACACCAGATCACCAGCTTATTATTGTAAGCCACCTTGAACCAAGAGGAAAGGTGGACTATAAATGTTTTAATAGATAAATCGATCAATCAGTCAGATGAGATTCAAAAGATCAGTGACAATGAAGGATCAGATCCTCTCTCTGTGACAGAGAGTTCTGCTGATTCAGGATCTGAAATTTCTCTGTGTCTTTAATTCCAATCAACTGCACCTCCCACCGTATATTTATTGTATACATTACAATGGAATGTATACATCTGCCCAATATTTGTGTGAGTTGGTTTGCTCTCATGAGGTGGAGTCCTCCTAAGTTAGCTGGAAGTATAGACTGCATGAACTCCCTTATTCTGAAAGCAGTTGCTCTCATTCCTCTATCGAATCATTAACAAATGGATGTAGTTTTGAGCACACCCATCTCTGAGGTACAGACCTGAGAGCAGGAATCTGAGTATCCATGCCTGATTTACATGCAAAAGGGATTGCCTCTTTTTAGCTATTAGCCCAGGTAGGAAGGGCAAGCAACTCCTCCCATTCATTTTTAAAGAAAGCAGGGAGTGGGATTCTACTTTTAAGTAAAACCAGGATGCATGAATTAGGGAAACTAAAGCCTACTTCATCCAGCATCTTCCTCTGATTCTTGAAACATATTTCCTCTGGTTAGGCTCCAGTACAAGAAGTCAGCTGAGCTGTGAGAAAAATACTGAAATAAATTAAGCAAAGCGAGGTATGGCACAGAGGAGGACAGTAAGTCTCCTTGCCCATGTGCTCTATTTTTGTAAAAATAGACCTCTCCTTTCCAACTTGCAGCTTGAAGATCTGAGACAGAAGGCGAAAACTGACTTGTGCTAATTCACTCCTGCCTTCACCCCCCCCACAAGTGAAAATTTGTAACTGCTTATAGAACAAAGCTGTCTTCTATCTGCCTGAAATTTAGAAAGATTTCATTTGGCTTTTAAACATCTGACTCTACTCGAAATCCACTATTTTTTGCACACCCTTACCAGTTGGTCCTGTTATCTGATCCATTCACACCTCTTTTGAGCAAGTAACTCAAGAACCCTTTCCCTTTTTGGGTTAGAATATATTTTTGGAAAGTGAGAGAACTTGGAATACGTTTGCGCCTGTCAATGTGCAAGTGCAGGGCAGAACCTACTAGAAAGGAGAACTCAAGGGAACTGGGCAAGCCAAACAGGTATTACCGTATTTTTTGGACCATAAGACGCACCTGACCATAAGACGCACCTAGTTTTTAGAGGAGGAAAACAGGGAAAAAAATATTCTGAACCCTGGGGCTCAGTATTCGGTCCATAAGACGCACACACTTTTCCCCTCACTTTTTTTGGAAGAAAAAGTGCGTCTTATGGTCCAAAAAATACGGTATGTCTTTAGGAAGGGACAGGATCAGCACTGGAGGTAATAGCCAACAACAGCCAACTAACTGAACAGGCCACAACTAGACCTCAATACTCTTAACTCCTTCTTTAGTTATGGTCACAAGACCTGAGCCTCTCCTTTCTAGGCCCAATCTACATTTGTTATGTAAAGCTGTTTCATTCTGCTGTGGCGCCAGCTTCCTTTGCCTTCCATTTGGCTCAGTATAAAAAGCTCGCCATCTACATCAGGACAGAGGGAGAGTGTGCGAGAGGGGGGAGGAGCGGCCTCCCTGGAGTGCTGGCAGGGCGCTGCACTGTGGGGAGGAAATGGCACCTGCAACCCCCCCAGAAAGCAAAGGGGGGGTGACCTGGTGGAGGGTGAGGCAGAGGTGGGGCAGGAAAGATGGAACGAGCTGGGTAAAAAACACAAAACACCCGGTGATTGCTAGGCGGGGCCTTCTGGGGACTGCCCCAAGAAATAACAAATGGTTCAAGGGTGGGTGTGCTTCCAACCCCTCCCCCCCAAAAATATAATTGCAGAAAAATGTTCCCTGGCTGCTTTTAAATGCAGACAACTAGATTTTCAGCTAGCTAGTTCCCTTTGTGACAATTTGTGTATCTCCTTAGAAAAGATGGGGGGGGGGAGAATTCGGCTCCAGTTGTCTGTTTATCACTCACAGCAGCTTGAGGGTGGGGAGGAGCAATTGAGCCACTTTAAAACCAAATCCAGGTAACATGGTGGGTCACTGTAATGTCCTCGACTGTGCCACTAAATGGCACTAAATGGCAGACAACCGATGCTGAGATGAAACAGTAGGCGAGCGGATGCGGCATGAAATGCAGACAGAAATTTGTGAGACGATGTGAGATCCGTTGGCACAGCGGCGGGAAAGACCAATGCAGATTGGACCCTAGAGAGCCTCTGGGAGTTGTTCTACCAGTATGCCACAAGAGGTGGCAATTTTCTTTCAGTCTCTTTCATTCTATTTTGAAAACAGCTTCATAGTAGTATAAAGGTAAAGGTTCCCTTGCTCAGAAGCCAGTCAAATCCGACTCTAGGGTTGCAGTGCTCATCTCCGTTTCAAAGCCGAAGAGCCAGCGCTGTCCGAAGACGTTTCCGTGGTCATGTGGCCGGCATGACTAAACACCAAGGCGCACAGAACTCTGTTACCTTCCCACCGAAGTGGTACCTATTTATCTACTTGCAATTTCTTACTTTAGAACTGCTAGGTTGGCAGGAGCTGGAACTAGAGACTGGAGCTCACTGCATCATGTGGCAACTCGGGTCTTGAACTGCTAAACTACCGACCTTCCACAGCCTGCAGTAGTATAGTATAGGGTACATTAATTCACCTGGTAATGATTTTGGCTTTTGAGACACTCGCAAGTCTGTCCACAAGTATTTGCATTCCGTTATGGTGGGTGAGGATCAGATCCATTAGCTCCACCATTTTTAGAGGTAATATGGAACAGATCTATTATCTTACTGCATTTGAAATGTTTGGTCGCGCTATTTGATCATCATCCCACAACCAGGGATGCTGTAAACTTTATGACAAACAGGTTTGGCAGGCAGACATACCACCTTCAGCAGCCTTGAGCCAAGCCTTGTATGTCTTTGCCTTGACACTGTCTTCAGTTTGGTGGGTGCACAGTGGATATATTTCACTTTCATTTCTTCCTTGACTTGCAAGCCACTTTTGTATCTGTGCAGTAGGTGAAATAGATTGTCTCTCATGGTCATGGATGGTTGGGTGAGATAATTAAATGAGATGTGCTTGGGGGGGGGGGGATTATTGATTGACACTTGCCAACCGAGACCAATATACGTAACAAAATCCGAAGTCTGAGTTCTATAACGTCAGGAATTTGCTTCATTTAAAAAGAACTCCCCTCCCCCACCTTTTGCCTTTAATTGAAGCAAATGTAGATACGATTTTTTCACGCTGCCGGGACAGTAATCTTTGGAATGTCTTTTTATTCTTTCCAGTTATGGAATTCTGCCCTGTAGATCATTTTGCGAGGCTGCAAAGGAAGGATGTGAACCAGTTCTTGGGATGGTGAATTCTTCATGGCCAGAGTTCCTTGCATGTTCACAATTCCATAACAAAACTGAAAGTGACAATACCACCAGAGTCTGCTTCTCACCACAACGGGAAAGAGGAAAGCACTGTAAGTCCTTTAGTAAAAAAAAGTCTTAGCTGGAGTAAAATTATGATATAGTATGTATAGATTCTGTGTATGACAAACTGTACATTCCATAGCCTTAAAAACCTACTCGCATTACCTGATGTTAGTGTATTTTTTTCTTGTGTTCAGACAACTTCGTTAACATCCCACCACTGTCTCATATCTCCCGTTTTCTCCCCTTTTCCCAATAAAACTGGTTTCACCCACACTCCCCCCCCCAAGTGAAATGTATTCTCAAAAAAGCCTGTACTCTTAATCTGAACAAAGTTTTTTGCATTGGTGACTTCCTACACAACCCACCCACCAACCCCAAAAGGGGGCTTGGGTGTTTCTTTTTAAGTTGCATCCCAGTGGAGAAATGTTTCAGTGATGGAAGGTGCCCACACTGAAACAAGCAGTCATTCACATTGGGGGCACCTTCTCTTTGCCTCTCTTTCTCTTCCTCTTCCTCTGCAGGCTGAGAAAGCTGGGATCATGTCCTCCTTTTGCTTTACACTCTCATGTAAGATCCACAAGATTGTCTCTTGACCCTTTGCAACCTCTCTCCTTCACAGTTTCTTTGCTGAAATGTGCAGCCTCAAAACGCACATTTGATTATAAATAGAAAATGCTGAAGAAATGATGCACATGTAGTTGAGTCCCAGGATTATGTAAATTCATTTAACTTCATCGTCATGGCTTCTCTGCAGTCCCACATTGGGACTGCGTGTGCTCAGGCCACCTGCAGAAAAGATTTCCAAAGCTTTCTTATAGTCTAGGAGTGCCCTCCCTCCCTCTGGTGCTTTCCTGCCAAAACCATCACATGACCAGGAGGAGGGGCTCTACTCCCTTAGTTCTCTTTTTTGCCACTGTAAAGAGAGGATCTCCATTGCTGTTCTTTATTTTTTCCTAATTCTTGAGGCTGTAATTCTAGTGAGGAATGCACTACATTTAAAGAAGACTTTCTGGCTTTTCACTTTGTTATTAGGGCTCAAAAGGGGTCTTCTCAGGATTGTGCTGACCATGGCTTTAAAATGGTGCTCATAAATGTTCATTCTCTGTGCCTTATCTGCCTGAGGGCTCACTAAGGTAGCCATGCCCTACTTGGCTGTCGGTGGGGGGGGGGGCCCTCCAGGGTCTGTCCCGGGATCTTCTGGGGGACGTCATTGTGTTGCGTTTGGGGGCATTTGCAAGTGGGGTTTCCCCTCATCAGCCAGTTGGCTGGCAGCAGAAAGGGGCCTGCAAAAGCCTGTCAACTCTAGGGCTCACACAACTGAGCTTTCTGCTCTTCCCAATTTATCCTGAAGGCATGATTTGATGGAGCTAGATACATCACTCTTTTTCAAAGGTTTTGGCTGTACATTGCCTGAATAAAGATACCTTCCTCCTCCCCAGCAAGATGTGGTCTGACACAGCCTCGAATTCACTGGTTCTTTTCAAAGGCCTGAATAAAGGCATGTCCCCCCTCCTTTGCTGTGTCTGTTATGGGGGGAGAAACCTGGAGGTTGTACCTGATAGAGCTTTGGATTCAGAATGTCTCTTTTCTAAGGCTTTGGCTGCAGCCATCCTGGCTGAAGGAACCCCTCCTCCTCCCTAGCTGCCCTCGGTTCTGAGCCAGAAGCCTGGTAGTGTGGCCTGACAGACATTGTCTCACTGGGGCGGCGAGGGGGAACAGTGGGAGGGCTTCTAGTGTCCTGGCCCCACTGGTGGACCTCCTGATGGCACCTGGTATTTTTGGCCACTGTGTGACAGAGTGTTGGACTAGATGGGCCATTGACCTGATGCAACATTGGCTTCTATTATGTTTTCATGAAGCAATTCCTCCCCTTCCCTGGCGGCTTTTTTGGCTTCCGCGGCAGCAGTTTCTTTCATTTTTACATACCTGTATGTGACACGGTGACAGAATTTGGTATCTGGTATATATTTCACTCTTCAGGGAATGCCCAGGTTTGTTTTTCTGTCTTTCCAAGACAGAGCTAATGTGCATCATTCTGATGGTCTCAGCACTGCATTTTTCTTAGAGCACTCCTTTTGGCTCCGAGTCTCTTGAAGTTAGTGCCTTCTCAGATGCATCCCCTGTCGTGTGGGGACTCTGTTGTGAGCATGTGCTCCCAGTGGCTCATGGTCTTCTGCAAAATTATTTTATCATGCTACTACTTTCACCTAGAGCACTAGACATACCTTACTTTCCTTTATCTTTTATTTTAGTGCAAATGCTCCACATTGTCATGGAATGCATTGCAGTTATGTTGTCCTTAACTAACACATGCCACAGTGCGCAGATACTCTGACTGGAGGCCTGGGCTATTTGGCCTTGCCACACAGTGGGACATTCCATGCCCTGTCCTTTTTGCTCCTTTCCTGACGGCCTTTCTGTCATTGGGGAATGCCCTCATAATCCCTTGACAAAGTAGTCTGTTTTTATATATCTTTTGTATTTTCTCCTGGCCATTTTGCTGCACAGATTGCTCTGCAAGCTGCACAAGTTTCATTTATGGTGTGGTACATGCTGTCCAGGGCCGCGGTGGCTCAGAGGTTAAGATGCTGAGCTGCAGACTGGAAGGTCTGTAGTTTGGCAGTAGTCTCAGCTAATGGAAGGAAGAAAAGGCTTCCTTTTGTCTCCTGCAGCCTGGCCAGGAAGCAAGCTCTGGCTGTTCCCTCCCTCCCCCTGCGAGGAGGAGGGGGAGGAGCCTCAGCCTGATCTTTACCAGACTCTCTCAATCACACAGGAGAGGCTTGCCTATCTATCTCTCCCATGCAATTGAGAGACACTGGTGAAGCAAGCTGTGATGCGGCAGCAGCAGCAGAACTAGAAGGAAGCAGAAAACAGCTAGGTCCTTGAGGGCTGGATTGGGGCCCTCCGTGGGCCTGATCCAGCCCTTGGACTGCATGTTTAACATCCCTGCTTTAAACTTTCTTCTTCCCTACTGGATTTCTAAAGATATTACAAACAGAGGCATTTAACCCCTCATTTTTTTGCACTTCCCTGGTGCAGTGCTTCTAACTGTCGAATGATGACATTGTGGGTTCTAACCTATGTCCCTTCCATTCATAAAGTTTCACAGCTTCTAACTGTCAAATGATGACATTGTGGGTTCTAACCTATGTCCCTTCCATTCATAAAGTTTCACAGTGTTAGGGTGTCTGATGATGTGGCCAGGATTCTCTACCAGGCACTGTCTCTCAGTCTTCTCACAATGCTATCCTTACACTTGTTTTTAATGTCAAACATTCGTGCACTCTTTACATTCTTTGAATGTGATTTTTCTTGGGTTTTGGTCTGCTAAGGACCCAACACTACCGTGTAGTGTTCTCTCAGACTCCAAGAAGGAATGGTCAGCATGCTCACACAACCTGTTCTTAGTATTGTTATGCCCAGAACAGGCCAGACCCAAGTAAAGTTTATCAATGCAGATAAGGCCGAGTTGGTTTGAGGAATTACTGAATGGTGTGAAAGATCCTGTTTCTCCTGAAGAAGCAAGTTAGCAGTTTAGGGGAGCTGCTGGTCCCTGTCTTAATCCTGGGTTCTCAGATGGTGGCTATGGTCGGGAGGCTTTCCCCCAGCTACGCTTATTGTGCCAGCTATCTCTCTTCATGAATGATCAGGATCTCAGCTCAGTAATCCATGCCTTGGTAAACTTTTGGATGGTCTTCCATAATATGCTTTGTCCTAGAATATAGTTTCAAAATACAGTTGGTTCAATACAAAAAGGCCAGAATTGTAACTGGTCAAACCATCTACATTGTTTGCATATTTGTTTCCAGGCATAGTTTTAGTCATCACACAACTACACAACTGTGGCCCTGTTTACCTGAATGAATAGTTTCTTTTGCATGGTCCACTTCATGCATGAAAATCTTTCAAGGGAGCTATTCCATGTGTGTCCCCAACTGCTTGATGCCCTTTTGGTGGAAAAGCTATAGTTATGAAAATCCTCCCCAAGGCTATTTGTCTGGGCTTCTCTTAACTGGCATTTTAAAGAGAGGTGAAGACTTTTATTTCATGGGGCATTTGACTAAATTTTAATAACTTTAATTAGAGAAATTTCAGATTTAATTCTTGCCTGTTTGTTTTCCATTTGTAGTCTAAGCATAATAAATAAACGAAGATTGTTTCAAAAAGTCTGAAAAAGATGTCAGCTGGTATGGAAGCAGAAAGAGCTGAGAAAGCTTCTATGGCTTGGAATAAATATTTCTACAGGTTTCTCGGATGAGTTGTGACCATGCAAGGGAGAGAAGTTTTACCACACCTTCCAGCTGCTTAAGCCCTTTAACCTACTCTTCACTTTGTCCACTTACTGGAAAAAACAATATTTAAATGGAATTCCTGTGGGTCAGAAATGAACCTCCCTAGCAAGGAAAAACTTCAGCTATATTTTTCTTTTGGTCCTCCCTCCGTCTCCCTTGTATCTTGTCTTCTTTTGAGTAATCAAAGCTGGGAACGGCTGCAAACAAAATAAAGATAATTAATGAGAAACACAGAACAAATGCCAAGTAACTTGATTTCTGAAGATGCAAAGCCCAGAAGGATATCTGTCAACCTCCTTGATTATTAAATAGTTCAGAAGTTATTTTAGATCCTTCCCAGAACAGAGACCTGTGTCCAACTTGCATATTCCAAAGGCTTAAGGGCACTTATGTTTTTGGAAGAGTAGACTGTGATTTCTGCTGATTCTCCCTTCCCACTCCCACTGAAGACCTCTAGTTTGCCCCTTGTGCTGTTCCTGAGGATCCATTGACCCCCTCAAAAAAAACAACATTTCAGGGTGGGAGGGGGCTCAGTGGGCTGCAGGAGGAGGAATCAGCAGAAATCACCATACCTTTTCTCAAAAAAACTAAGTCCTCTAAGTTTCAGAACTGCATGGCTGGCTACAGGTTGCTTCCACATGGGGTTCCCTCCCCATGCAATGCAGTAAACCCTCAAATTAATGGGGACTCCACACAATATGATTCTGAGCATGCATCATGGGTTTCCCTAGGCTTTTCCCCTTAAACTTGATCAAAAATAAACTTTGGTTTGGTTCCAGTAGTGGTTGGGAGTGCCGACTCTAATCTGGGAGAACCAGGTTTGGTTCCCCACTCCTCCACATGCAGCTGTTGGGTGACCTTTGGCAAGCCACGGTTCTCTCACAGCTATTCTCTCATGAGCAGTTCTCAAAGAGCTCTCTCAGCCCCACCTACCTCACAGTGTCTGTTGTGGAGAGAGGAAGGGAAGGAGATTGTATACCGCTCTGAGACTCCGAGTGGTTCTGTTGCTGATGAAGTATATGACGACATGGCTGCACAACCCTTTTCAAAGGAAGTGTGGAAGACACAGGGACAGTCAGATCTGAATTCAAGAAACCCCTCCCCCCCAAATAAATGTCCTTTTGCGGAAGAGGTGCCGCAAAGTTGGAGTATCAGCTGGGGATTCAACTCACTGGGAAGCAGCGGCAACACTGAAGTGTGGAAAAGGTCTGAGTCCAATTTACTAACTGCTACACCATAGTATTGTATTTATCATGTGTAGAACTTGAACATCTTAATCTGTTGGATGTCACCCGTTGAGCTACCTGAGACTGTATGTGGATTATCAGAGTCCTCTTCAAGTGAAGAAGGGAATAACCTTATACTGGCAGAAGTCCAAAAAAGGACTATACATTTTATTCGGCAAGACACAATCATGGTCCAGGATAGACAGGTGTTGGATCTCTTCAACAATTATTTATAACTGGTGGAAGTACAAAATGCTCCAAAGAAAAGTAGACAGACTCTCAATAAGTTTTTATTGAAAAATGCAAAATTTGTAATGGAGACAAAAAAAGAATTTCAAATGGTTTTTTTTAACAGAATATACAACCAGATATCTCCATTAGAACAGTATGGGATGCATTTAAGGCATATACCAGAGGCTGGCTGATTAGAGACATATGAAAAAGCAAAGAGCTGAAAATTTTTCACAAATTGGAGAACAGATTAAGAAGCAGGAAGATAAATTAAAGCAAGATACTTCAGATGAGCATTTAAGAGTGAAACTAAAACTTCTTCAACACCAAAAGAACTGCCTATTGACAGAAAAAATAGCCAAAAAAATTACTTATGCAAAGCAAAACTTTTTTGAAAATGCTAACAACCAACAAGATGGCTAGCATATAAATTAAGAAAAGAAAAAAGATATATAAAAACTCTAAAAGATAATGAAGGAAATTAAAAAGAAATATGCCTGCTGAGCTAAAAAAAAAATTGAACTACAGACCTTCCAGTCAGCATCTTAACCTCTGAGCCACCGTGGCCCCTTCAGACCCCATTAGCTATACTTAAAGCTGGGATTTTTTTGTTCCGATGTACATCACCTTGGAGCTGCGGTGGCTCAAGTGGTTAAGACGCTGAACTGCAGGCTGTGTGGAAGGCTGGTAGTTCAGCAGTTCAAGACCCGAGTGTGCCGCGTGATGGAGTGAGCTCCCATCTCTAGTTCCAGCTCCTGCCAACCTAGCAGTTAGAAAGCAAGAAATTGCAAGTAGATAAATAGGTACTACTTCAGTGGGAAGATAACAGCGTTCCGTGCGCCTTGGTTTTCAGTCATGCCGGCCACATGACCACGGAAATGTCTTCAGACAGCGCTGGCTCTTCGGCTTTGAAACCGAGATGAGCACCGCAACCTTAGAGTAGGATTCGACTGGCTTTCGAGCAAGGGAACCTTTACCTTTACATCACCTTACCTTTTATCTACACTGAACTTCATTTGACCCATGGTTGCCTGTTCACCCAATTTGTGGAGATCTTCCTGGAGCTCTTCACAGTCAGCCTTGGTGTTCACTATCCTAAATAATTTTGTGTCATCTGCATACTTGACCACTATACTGCTCATCTCCAGTTCCAGATATATGAACAAATTAAAAAGTACTGGCTCCAATACTGATCCTCGTAGGACCCCACCAGTGCCTGTGTCAGAAGTGGGTGGGGTGGGGCAGATGCTGAGACCCATCTGTGCTGTAAAATAATTCTGGTTTTTTTCTCATTGCAAATCTCACACCACAGCAAACTGGAAAATGGCAGTTTTAGTATTTTATTATGATGGGTGCTAAGCTCTCACCAAAGTGCCTGGAGACAATTTGCCCACTTTAACAGAAAATTTGAGTTCATTAAGGAGAATTTTTGGGAACTTCTTCATGACACATACAACAGAAAAAGATCTTACAAGCATTGTGTTGGGTAGGGTGAAAGAAAAGTATGGATTGTTGGAATCTAATATTTGTGACCAAAGGATTGCAAGCCATTGTTCTAGACAGAAATCCCCAGGCATTCTTTGTACCTGGAAAACAACTGGAATCTTGTGTTCGTGCATGCTGCAGACAGTTCTGGCCAGGCAAGGGATTTTTCTTTGGTAGTATTACATCACATTTATCCATTTTTCCTGGAGCAACAAAGTGCTGGGAAGTGGCCTTACAGCATTTGCTAAAATTGACCCTCAAAGCTCTGTCTCAGAAATCTTGGAGTGCTATTTGTTGGAGTGGATGCTGTCAAGTGAGTTTTGTTGCAGTTGCCACAACCAGTCAATTCATTAGAGGTGTTTTCCCATGGTGCACATTTTAATCATTGTGGTTACATGATCCAAAAAATGTGCTTGGCCATCTTTGTTACCCAATTAGGGTCCTCAAAGGCACTGAACTGTTAAAAAAGATAATACAACATAATTTTTAAAAGAGTACATCTGTATAAAATCAACACTTAAAGATCTGGATTGTGATGTTTGCTGGAGGATTAAATTTGTTGTATCAAAGATAGTTTCAGAGGGTGGTCCTGTTAGTCTGTGATAGAACAGCTAGATCTAAGTCCAGTAGCAACTTAGAGACCAACAATATATTTTTTTGGGCGGGATGAGCTTTTGAGAGTCGAAGCTCCCTTCATCCTTTGTATCAAAGATATAACACTTGATTTTTAAAAAATTGAGTGAGGCATTTCTCAGTATTAAAATTTAGTTTTATTTTCTTGTATTAGTTAATTTATGACTCCTTTGATCCTGTTTTAAGTGATAAAATTCCCTTCTTTTTTACCTGATGGTTCCAAATTAACATCTTCAATATGCTGGGATTGTTCAATAACATTCCCTTCTTTTTTACCTGATGGTTCCAAATTAACATCTTCAATATGCTGGGATTGTTCAATAAAATTCCCTTCTTTTTAACCCGATGGTTCCAAATTAAGATCTTCAGTATGCTGGGATTGTTCAATAAAATTCCCTTCTTTTTTACCCGATGGTTCCAAATTAAGATCTTCAGTATGCTGGGATTGTTCAATAAAATTCCCTTCTTTTTTACCTGATGGTTCCAAATTAAGATCTTCAGTATGCTGGGATTGTTCAGTTGCTTAAGTATTTTGGATGGATATGGACTGGCCTCCTCACTTTCAATGGTGAGAGTGAAGAAACTTTTATTATTTATTTATTGCTTTTACACAAATGATGCCCATTTTATTGAACGGCATGCAAAATAAAACCATGGAAGGTGGGGTTGCCAGGTCCCCTTGTTGCTCTGATGGGGGGATTTAGGGGGGGGTTCTGGGGGTGGGCCCTGCCCCCAAGAGCAATCACCTGCCTGGCCACTCTTCTCCCCCCACTGCCTGATTTAAAGGGCTTCAGATGATTGGCAGGGATTGTGTGGCCTGCTGACCAGCTGGAGGGCCCTTTAAATCTAGCAGGAAGGAGGGAGAGGGGTGGTTGCGGGCTGCACGCTCGCAAAAAGGCCCTTTGAAGGGTCTTTTTGCAAGCAGTGTGGGGCTGCAGTGCAGGGTTGATTTCCTGAGGGTTTGGATTCTTTTTCTGGATTGTTAACTATTCTAGCAAACAAGGAAGTGTTTAAATTATATATACATGAATTACAGGCCAGTCTTAAGCAGAGTTATGCCCTTCTAAGTCTTAGAAGGGTATAACTCTGCTTAAGATTGCTCTATTTGGAAGCAAGTCCCATTTTATTCAGTAGGGCTTACTTCCAGAGAAGTGATCTTAGAATTGCAGGTTCCATCACTGTTCTCAGTGATTGTTGTTTGTTTTCTCCCTGTGACAGATAAACATAAATCATCAGATATATTATATGTTGATGTTATGCTTTTGTTACAGACACCAGTAGATTTAACCCAGATCAATGACTTCTTTAGCATTTTACTGCAAGAAACGTTGTTGATAATTAACTGTAAAAGATAAATGCAGTAGTCTTTCCAAGTAAGTTTCCTTGGTATGAATGGTATCTTGACTCCCATAAAAGAGAAGAGGTTAAAGCTTTTCATTATTTAGGAATGTTGTTATCCACCACTCAAGTAGATTGGACAGTTCATAGAATTCTAAGGTTATTGGAACTCATGGAAGCAAAGAAATTTGCCCTTTGTGGGAAAAATTGGAAGCAAAACTTTCTACACGGTTCCAACAGGGCAGAAATATTGTGCTGTGTGGCATCTATTGAACTAGAATGTTTCCAAAATCATTGCCTAAACCAATTTTGGGCCATAATCTCAAGTACTAAGCCAAATCTCAAAGTCAAGACAGTGACAATGAACCTCGGCTCAGTAGCCTCATCCTCTGTCCTGCCCCAAAACATCTTGAGTTTAAGTACACTGTTCTTGAGGTCAGAACTGAATGTCCCCCGGAGGCTGAAGTGTTCCCTTATCAACTTCCTTGTGTTGCCATTTTAATGTATGCAGGGCTATTTTGGGGCAGGAACGCACAGGAACGGAGTTCCGGCTGGCTCCCAAGTTGGCCACGCCCAGCAGGAACTCATTGGCATAATAGGCCACACCCAACAGCAGAAATTCATTAGGATTGGCTACATTAGGGGTGTGTGACCTAACATGCAAAGGAGTTCCTGCTACAAAAAAGCCCTGGGTTTTGACAACAAACAAGGTAAACAGAATAACAAGCAAAAGATGGGTGTGGCTGGATAACCACACTTCTGGTAACATGGGGGTGCGTCCTAATGTGCTAATGAGCTGTGCTGTCAGGGGTGTGGCCTAATAGGCTAATGAGTTTCTGGTGTTGGGTGTGGCCTGTTATGCTAATGAGTTCCTGCTGGTCTTTTTCTACAAAAAGAGCCCTGAATGTACGTGTGTCTATTTGCCCTCTTTCTTCTGTTCTTTTTGTCCTAAGTAAACTGTAAACAGCTATTGTAGAGATGTGATGGTAGCTTTTTCATACCGGCTTTGATTCTTTTATTCTGTCACCGTAGTGATACCTGATCCTGAAAACGGCCTAACTGGACTGTTGCTAATCAATACGACGTAACAACAGGTTTAATAAACGTGAAGAGAAATGTAAAATAACTGAAACTGAGCGTAAATATGTCCTTTTAAAAAGAAGTGTTTTATTTTTCAGTGCTTTGTGAAGAGAATGAGAGCTTCTTGTGCTCAAGTGGAATTTGCATCCCAGGGAGACTCCAGTGCAACGGCTACAATGACTGCGATGACTGGAGTGATGAGACACACTGCAGTACGTCACTTAAACGTGTTATATAACATATGTCTGGGAAAAACAACACTACTGCTATTCAGATGGGCTTAGTAACAAAAGTCACCTATTGTAACAGGGAAACAGCTTTGCGTAGGATTTACGTATGCCTGCCTCTGACGTCCCTTTCAGAAAAATCAATAGGGCCTATTTACCTTGGACCAGCTTGACCACAAACTGTGCTTGCAGACCTTTTAAAATTTTATGTTTTAAAAAGTACATTTTCACTGGTCGTTTCAACAGCCAATATTTCCGGAAAGGCACACAGGGATTCTTTAACAGTTGTTTCCCCACAAAAGCTATCTTTGTAAGGAGATAACCCTCTGTTTATATGCCTTTGGTCAGGTTGCTCGCTGTATTACACAGCAGACGTAGAATAACCTGTTTCCAACATTCTTTCAGATCGCCCCCTAAATTTGGTCACAGAAATATTTGTTCATAAAAATCTAATGGATCTTATATCATTTGTTCATAAAAGAAGTGCTGTGGAAAAGGACATGAAGTCTCTCCAGTGTATGGTGCATCCAACCGCATCCTTTTTTTCTTTCCATAGATGAGAAAAAGCTGACGGCTGGATCACGTGTTCCATACTTAATGAATGAGCACATGCTAGCAAATGTCCTTCTGCTTCTTTGAGGCTGCGGTCACACACACTAAATAACCCACTTTCAATCCACTTTCAGTGCACTTTCCAACTGGATTTTGCCAGTTCAGACAGTAACATCCAGTTGCAGAGTGCGCTGAAAGTGGATTGAAAATGGATTATTTAGTGTGTGCGACTGCAGCCTGAGATTCTGAAGGAGGAAGCAAGCTCCCTCCTATCAGTAACAAAGGGTTTTCCCATCTTTCTGAGGAGGTCAGTGCGCCTACTGCTATCACATACAGCAGCATAAACAGATTATGGCCAGAAAGGAAAAGGGCAGCACTCCAAGCTCTTTTGTTTCTTATTAGTTTTAGTGCAATTGATATTCCCTAAGAATTGGGCTGGGAAGAAATGCCTTAAAGCCTAAAAACATTTTATTCCAGCATAAATTGTCCTGGACTAGAGCTGATTTCTATAGATCCAATGAAGGAGAGTTCTAGTAAGGAGCTGCTCTTGCCAGTTGTTATGATAAAAGCAAAAGTTATAGATAGAGGCAAAGGGAGGAATAAAAACAAAAAAAATATATATCACCCTTGAGGATTAATGAAATTTAAGCATAGTAGTTGAAACTCAAATGGGTGTCAGTGCAGTGGTTAGAGTTTGGGACTTGGATGTAGGACAACCGGGTTTGAACCCCTGCTCTGCTGTCAACAGAGCCTGTGGAAAATCACCTGCTATACATACCTAATAATAATATTTATTTGGAAAGTTGCCACTGTTTAATATCTTCAGGTTCATAATATATTGAAACTCAGATCACATGGTTTTCTCAAAGTTACTTTCCATGCCAATGTACCTCTGGCTGCTGACACTGGTGTGAGAAATATAGATGCTGGTATAGTGATCCCATGTGATCCATGCATGTGTAACGTGACATACGTAGTGGTGAGGAGGGGGTTCAATGACTAGCACATTGCATGTTATGAATTGGCCCACCTTTTAGCTCAGTCTACCTCTCAAGGTTGTCACAAGACTGAACTCAGAGCAAGACAGAACACACATGCAAGAAACAAATTATAGTGAGAAGGTTGTTGAAGGCTTTCATGGCTGGAGTTCATTAGTTGCTGTAGATTTTCCAAGTTGTGTGGCTGTGGTCTTGGCATTGTAGAACCTGACATTTTGCCAGTAGCTGTGACTGGCATCCTCAGAGGTATCACACAGCTCTACTTGGCTACTCCAAGAATGAAATCAGAAGAGTGATTAACCAAAGGTAAAACAAACAACTGAGGAAAAACAGTCTCCCACAGGAAAAGTGTTTTTGCCATATATCAAAGGAATCACTGATCAGATGGGAAAGCTTATGAAAAAAACACAGCCTACAAACAGTATTCAGACCCACCAGAAAAATACAACAGATGCTACAATCGGCAAAAGACAGAAGAGACCCCCTCTCTTCTGCAGGAGTATTCCGCATACCATGCAGTTGTGGACAAGTTTACGTTGGGACCACACAGTGTAGCATTCAGACAAGAATAAAAGAACATGAAAGACACTGCAGACTTGGCCAACCTGAAAAATCAGCAGTGGCGGAACATAGCCTAACTCAAACAGGACAGAGTATTTTGTTCCAAGACACTGAAAGGCTGGACAACACTTCCAATAACCATGTCAGATTACACAGGGAAGCCATTGAAATTCATAAACATAAACACAATTTCAACAGGAAAGAAGAGAGTTTAAAAATAAATAGGGCATGGCTTCCTGTCCTGAAAAACACAAAAGGCTCTACATCTGACAATAGCACTACAGATTAGAATTTCAACAGCCAATCCACATACAAAAGAACCTCCTCAGGAAACAGGAAACCTCCTCAGGAAACAATCCATATACAAAAGAACCTCCTCAGGAAAGCTCCTCCATTAGCATGTTCATAGCCTGGGGAACTCCTGCAAGATAATGACTCAGCCCTACCCCACCTTCTGGAGTAGATATAAATTACCTGCCTACCATTTTCTTCTCACCTTGACAAAGATAGTACTCCATCTTTCTGTGTTATACCTCTGAGGATGCCAGTCACAGCTGCAGGCGAAACGTCGGGTTTTACAATGCCAAGACACAGCCACACAACCCAGAAAATCTACAGCAACTATAGTGAGAAGGGTCTATAAAGCAGCAAGAACAAAAACATTCCAGGCCCTCAATTGTGGTAGGAGGCCAGATCAGCCGTTTATCAATTCCCCATATATGGTGATAAATGAGGCAAGGCTGAGAGTGTGCCTTACCTATTTTTCCGCTCAGCATGTCTGCCCCACTTCCAATGCCACTAGCCATCTACAGATCCCACTGGTGGACCTCCTGATGGCACCTGGTATTTTTGGCCACTGTGTGACAGAGTGTTGGACTAGATGGGCCTTTGGCCTGATCCAACATTGGCGTCTCTTATGTTCTTATCAGATAGAGCTCATGCACATAATATTCAATGCATGAGCACTCAGATCATGCAGCCAGCTTTTGGATTTCTCCCGCCCCCCCCCCGTCAAAATTGACTATATGAAATAGGACTACATGTATTGGAGAATATCCACTCAAACATTACTCTCCTGTGGTACTGCTGGAGGTGGACCGGGTTTGCCAGATGGGGAAGCAGAAGCTCATTCTCACTTTCATCTCCATTCTCCACCATTGGTAGAGAAATAATTGGGGCCATGTTGTCTAGTCCTGCCAGTAAGAAGGGCTCTGGGGAAGAAAGATATCAAACAGATGATAACTGCTTTCGTGAAGGAAACCTGGCATTGATACACTGAGAGAGGGCAGAAGGAGGGAAGAGAGGTATTTGTTTATATTTATTCAGTGGCAGTGAGATTTTTCCTGTGAAAAGAAGCTAGTGGTTGCAAAAACATCATGTCTGTTGGTCATAGCAGCGAAAACCTTGCTATGTCTCTTACTCCCCCTAGAAAGGTATATGTACAACTATATGTACAGATGGGGCTACGGTGGCTCAAGTGGTTAAGACGCTGAACTGCAGACCTGAAGGTCGGTAGTTCAGCAGTTCGAGACCCGAGTGCTGCATGACGGAGTGCGCTCCCGTCTCTGGTCCCAGCTCCTGCCAACCTAGCGGTTCGAAAGCAAGAAACTGCAAATAGATAAATAGGTACCACTTCGGTGGGAAGGTTCCGTGTGCCTTGGTGTTTAGTCATGCCGGGCACATGACCACGGAAATGTCTTTGGACAGCGCTGACTCTTTGGCTTGGAAACGGAGATGAGCACTGCAACCCTAGAGTCGGATTCGACTGACTTTCGAGCAAGGGAAACCTTTACCTTTACAAATATGAATTCAAAGCATGGATGTGAAATGAAGTGTGATCTAAGCCAGAGAAGTTGTTCTGAGAAAATGACAGCCGAAAGAAAGAAAGAAAGAAAGAAAGAAAGAAAGAAAGAAAGAAAGAAAGAAAGAAAGAAAGAAAGAAAGAACAGCCCATACAGAGCATGAAGTAATCTTTGAGTTACAACACAGGGATGGGTAAACACAGAGAACTGCCGGGATAGCTCATGCTGTTGCAGATTCCAGATAAACAATACACTGAATTTTAAACTCAGTTGGGTGCTACATTACTCAATATGAAAGCATCTAGAGAGTGCACATATTTTCATTTAGTTTAGAATGTCTGGGATTTCATGTGCTTGGTATTTACTATCCTTTCATTCTCTGTGTTCTTTCAGAACTAAATATAGATCAGTCTGGAAAATCCGGGACAGGGTGAACTATTACATAAACGACAGCGATAGTTAGCATTAATATGGTGTATTGGACAGTGCGTTGGAATGGGTTTATACCCTGCACCCCTCCCTCAACCATGATACACAGGGGCCGAACTACAGTTGCTGGAGAACTGGATTAGGACTTGTTGATATGGCTGCAATTGTCCACTACTGGGCTCAACTGGTCTTGCATCTTTACATACCCACTGCTCAGGGCCAACAGGTGACCAGTACAAACATGGTTGTCAAGAACTTGCCCTCCAGTTCATCCTGACCCTTCCAGTCTCTTCCTTGACCTGCTGAGACGCCACAGGGCCAAACTACACGTTACTTCTCCGTGATATAGACTGGGGCTGGAATGTTGGGGAAGGTGAAGGTTTAATTCTTTCCACTTTTGCCATTTCCTTAATCAAACTGCCCCCTTCCTCGCCTGCTTTAAGCCCTGGTGGGGGAAAAGGCAAATATGCTCCCTTTGCCTGTCCTTTTACCCCATGGCAGCTAAAAAGAAACCTGAATGTGGTGGCTTCAATAAGGGTGTCTCATCCCCTCAGCCCCTCTCCCATGGCTGCTCTTTAAGGGTAAACAACATCTCAGGAATCCAGCTGTTGATTCCTGCCTGGTATGCAGTTCATGAAGGCACAGAGCTTATATGTTTATAGACTGAGACATTGTTCTTCTGCAGTTTGAAATATGGTTGCAATTGTATTAATATTTTGTTTCACAGCATTCACTCCTGTCCTAGCATTGAATTGTGTTCTGGAACTGGAACCTAGTCCAAATTAAGTCCAGGTATAATAGCATTGCTGAATAATTAAAGACAAATAATTTTTTGTAACGTTGTTTTGTAGACTGCAGTGAAGGATTGTTCCGCTGCAACACAGGAAAATGCCTCAGTTACACATTTGTTTGTGACGGGTATGATGACTGCGGAGACCTAAGTGATGAGCAGAATTGTGGTAAATGAAAACATTATATTTATTTTTAAAAAATGTTAATAGAGTAGATTTCTTCCCAATATGGTGACAATTAGTACTCATGTGCAGTATAATGTCAAGGAATTACGCAAGCATATGGTGGCTCAAGTGGTTAAGATGCTGAACTGCAGGCTGTGGAAGGTCAGTAGTTCAGCAGTTCGAGACCCGGGTTGCCGCATGATAGAGTGAGCTCCCGTCTCTAGTTCCAGCTCCTGCCAACCTAGCAGTTCGAAAGCAAGAAATTGCAAGTAGATAAATAGGTACCACTTTGGTGGGAAGGTAACAGCGTTCCGTGTGCCTTGGTGTTTAGTCATGACGGCCACATGACCACGGAAACGTCTTCAGACAGCACCTATTCTGTCATTAAAATCATCACATAAAAGGACATGGGAATTAGGATATTGAAAGTCAAGACTTTCCAGGGTAACAAAAGGTTTGTTCCAGACACTGTTAGAAATTCTTTGGGGAAAGTAAACATTAACACAGAGGAGGGAGTCAACCTGCCCCACTTATCCTCAAAACCTGAATTAGTTTCTGACTCTGAGATTCACTTTTCAAGACTTGGATTTCAGTTTATAGATCAACCAACACCAGAATTACCAAGCCCCCACTAGAACAACTTATGGACAGAACCCACAAAGAGATAAAGAGTCGGGCTCCAGAATTCATGTTTCCTCAAGGCATTAAATGTCAAATTTCTGTAAGAATTTTGGAAAAGCCAAGTCATGAAATTTATTACTCCAACCTATGGTGTTCCATGAAAGGATTTTAAACTGTCAGTCTGTGTGCTTGACTAGATCCCAGATCTTGTTGGTATCTAAAAAAACACAGGCCATTATTGGGAACTATAGTGGGAAATTTAGAAGAGGAGTTTTGGACTGAGCACTCCATTGGAGGGCCAGGCAGGCCATACTCATGATCCTCTAAATATCAATTCAGGGCTTCACGTCTAAGGGCTCAAGAATTTTTTTGGAAGGTGCTCAGTAGCTACTTTGGTTTGGGAACCAGGCTGTTTTCTGGCAAATGGTGTTGCATTTGATTTGGATTCTTTTAGATGACTTTGTGAAGATTGACAGTCAAAAAGAACCTGGCCAGGCTTAGTATCTGTTAGAATTGCTAGGGGCAGAGAGATGGAAGGAAAAGAGGTTTCTGTAGCCCTCTGTTCCAAAATTGTTGTCCTCAGTTGTGCCAGTCTGTCAATGATAACCAGTTGCTCAGAATCAGGAAGGGCTTTAAAAGAGTGAATTAGATCTTCCTCAACAGAATGGAAAGATATAGGTGTCCCTGGTTGGGTCTGTGAAAGAATGGCTGGGCAGATCTCAAATTTTACCATTCCAAAGGGGGTTTCCAGACAGACACGGCCTTAAGCCTGTTTCAGAGTGAGGTAATTGCTCGATTCCTCTATGGTGTGGAGGTTTGGGGATGCAATGACTCCTTGATTGCAAACTTGGAGAGAATCCAAAACTTTTTTTCTGAAAAGGTTTTTAGCACTACCTCCAAACACCCCAGCCGCCCTGAGCCTCCGGGGTAGGGCGGGGTATAAATTTAAATATAAAATAAATAAATAAATAAAAATTGCTGTGAACCAAATTGCCCCTTCCTTCTCTTTGGGCACATACATTGCACACAAAGCCGTTTTTAATTATTGGCACAAATTGGAGAGAGCTCCAGTAGATCATCTTTCAAGCATTTGTTTCTCTATAAGTCTAAAAGATCCTAAATGGCAATTCAATTATAACAAACTCCTTCAAATATATAATTTGCCAGATGTTGTCCGAGGAACATTTCAGGCTGACTTTAATATACACATGTGATCCTGCTTTAGATAGGCAAGTCATACTAGAAACCAAATTTTCTCCCTGGTATAAATTAATTAAATTGGATCATTTTAGCTACTCACAGGTAATCCATATGTTATGAGACCCAGCAGTAAAACTAGTTACCTCTAGACTCCTAACTTCAATTGAACTACTTGTTAAAAATTATGAAGGATCATCAAAAGGACTGCTCTCAAAAATATATAATACTCTATTCATGACTGACAGCAATAAAATGCTACCATATCAAATATGTTGGAACAATGAATGTGATAACAGACTTTCACAGGAAACATGGCAGAATATCTGGACATTGCCTAGTCTAACATCTAACATCTTTACAGTAAAAATTTCAAGCCTTTAAAATTATGTCCAGATGGTACCTCCCTCCGAGCTGCCTCCATAAATTCAAATACTCATCAAGTCAAAATTGTTGGAAACTCTGAAGGAGAAAAGCTGATTTCCTATATTGTTGGTGGGAATGTAAGCCTATTAAAAGCCTTCTGGACAAAAATCCTACAGGAAATCTATAAAATTACTGGTTTGAACTTGCTGTTTTCTCCTGAATCTGTGCTACTGGGGTTCTGGACAGATCCTTCTTGCAATAAAAAGGAAAAACAGATTATTTCTATGTTATTGACCGCTGCAAGAACATTACTAGCATCAAAATGGAAAAGTCCATATATTCCTCTGTTGTCAGAATGGAGAGAGAAATTATGGGAATATTTCATTCTAAACAAGATTTCAATGTACTCTAACCCCTATGCTCTAGACAACGTCTACACAAAAATGGGGGAGATTTGGTACCCCATAGTTCAGTATTTAATGGACAATAACACCTTGCCCCAAAATCCACACTATCATGATTTCATCCATTTTTAATATAACTTGAGGATACCTGTGATTATGTACCTTGACACATTTATGTCTATTTTATGTACCTATTTTATCCCCCTTTGGTATCCTCTTGGTCAAGACTTCGGTCATATAGAGCTGTAATAAATTGAATTGAACTTGAGGATACTATAAATAATACCTGAAGCCCTTACTATTCTGGATCATAGACTGTGATTTTATTAGGTATTGAACAGTAGTACACTGGGTGGAGTTTGATTTGTGGGTGATTAATTTTATATATTTATGTATTTGACACTGTGTGGTGTGGTTGTGTTGTGTAGGTTGAAATTTTTATTTAAAAAAAACAAAAAACAAACATTTGCTACCACTTGTAATGGCCGTTGGCCCTCTGCAATAATACTGAATGGAACTGAACAAAATAGTATGCGCTCCAATACGTGATTTGAGGTACATTCATTCCAGCCCCTATCCCCAAACGTCCCAGAAAAATCAAAGATAATTCATTCTAAATCCTGGGTGGAGTCCTAGAATAATAAGCCATGTCTGGGTTTATATATAAGAGAAGCTCAGTTTCTTTGCAGTATTCCTTGAGAAATCCAAACAAGCATCTCAGGATACATTGTACCTCTTTCCCCGAGCATCTTTTCCAACAAGGACAACTGCTGCAGCTTTCAATATCAAGCTACCATTATTACTGTTCTTCCCTGGACCCATGCGGAGAACAGGTGGCCGAATGAGGGAGAAAGACAATGTGTGTGTGTGTGTGTGTGTGTGTGTGAGAGAGAGAGAGAGAGCGAGAGCGAGAGCGAGAGAGAGAGAGAGAGAGAGAGAGAGAGAATACTAATATAATGTAGTCCAGTGGCTAAGAACTGGAAAGTCTCTGGCTTGACTCTTGTCCTTGCTTAGCTAGCCCAAGGGGAAGCCACTCTGTCCAAGTCCTCATTAGGAGAGATGCTTTCAAAATTCTCCTTATCCACATTTCTCCATGGGCGGTAGATGTCTGAATTATCTGGCCTTGTTTTAAAAATTGTACTAATGTATTAGGAAATAGTCTTTGTTTTGTGTTTATTTCCAAATTTTATACAGAATTCTGTGCATGTTCAGTTTGTCACATCATTCAGTTCCTTTGGTTCAGGTGCATCTATGTTACTGATATGCATGTGTATACTGATACTGCCAAAAATGTTATTTTGGTGGAATTTTATGTACAATGGGTATCAGGATTCCTTTTTGTGCAGGTTTTTTACTAGTCCTCAGGAGTGTGTAAAGGTAAAAGTTTCCCTTACTCAAAAGCTAGTCAAATCCGACTCTAGGGGGCAGTGCTCATCTTTGTTTCCAAGCCGAAGAGCCAGCGCTGTCCAAAGACGTTTCCATGTGGCCGGCATGACTAAACACCGAGGCACACATCAATAAATGCTGCACAACAAGAATCCTGATATAGCTTTGCATGCAATCTCATCATGCTTTCTTTTTCTTTTTGGTAGTGTTTCATCAATGCACACAAGCATGTCAATAACATGGGGGGGGGGAGATTCATATGAACAAAAGGGACTGAACACTCTGGCCAGCTAGTCATCACTCTCAAATTGCAGAATTTCAGAAATTCTCTTACTTAAACTGGAATTAAAGAGTAGTGAAGCACACCACAGAGGAGCATTCAAAAACAATAAATGGAATGGGGGAAATAATCTCTTTCCAAGTTTCAACTTTTCATCTGTAATACAAGAATAGTAATACCAACCTAACAGGGGCTTTTGCTTAAATATGTATACCCTACATTTCTCTCATACAGGGGACTCTAAGCTATTTAGAAAGCTACAGACAAAAAATACAATTTAGACCAAGGTAGTACATGTGAAACACTTTGAACAATCTATATAAATTCTATTATTACTATTACTAGAAATAAGGCCCGTTGTGGAAATAAATACAACGGGAGCTAGAAAGAGGCTCTGGGAGAGTGCTCTGGCTTTGGGCAAACAGTGTCAGTTTGCTGTGGCAAACTCAGCAGGGTATAATGACAGAGTCCACTGTTTTCTCCAGAGGGACTGATCTGTGCTACCTGAAGAGCAGTTGTAATTTTGAGTGATCTCTAGCCCTCACCTGGAGAGTGGCAGCAATTGTTACCCAGGCTCCACCCCTCAAATCTCCAGGAATTTCCATACCTAAAGCTGGCAAATGCACCAAACAATTCCTAAAGATTTTCCAAAACACTACTCTGTCGATACATTGTAACACTTTGAATTAGCACCAGAGCTTTAAGTGCTCTCCAGCTGTCACCCGGAGACTGGCAACAGCTTGTTTGGAGGGTGGGGAGTATGGCATTGTATCTGTCTGAGGTCCCCCTCTTCCTCCTCAGACCCCACCCACAGCAGGCTTCATCCCTAAAATATCCTGGAAGTTACCAACCTGGAGTTGGCAACCCTATGTCCTTTCCAGGCAACCATCAGCCTACCTCTATCTGCCTGTCTGTCCTCAGGTTTACTTCCCCTCCCACCAGCCTCTGCCTAGGGAAAGGGCAGTCTTTCCCTGCAGTGGGAACCAAAGCAGCTGACATCATTCTCCTCTCCCCCGTATGATCCGCACAACTACCCTATGAGGTATGTTAAGGTTGAAAGTGTGTGAATGGTCCATAATCCCCCAGGCAGCTTTTAAAACATGAACCTGGGACCTGCACACCACCAGAATACAGCAGGTTCCATATGAAACTGACATTCCAACTGCCTTGCGGGGTGGGGGGAGTTTGAGGTGTGGAATGGAGTGAAGTCCAATCTTCTTCCATATGCAAAAGACCTTGAAACGCTGGGCGGGACTGCACAAAGCAGCCAGTCAACCCAGCCAGCGTCTTCTGACTGACAGTTCAAGCGTCCATACACTAAAGGTGTGCATTTTAGAACGTTGGCACCCACTACTCTTTTATAATAAGGGAGAGATTACTATTCTTAGGTCCTGTCCACATGAGACGTTTTGGGCCGGGAGAGGGACGGATCGGGGCTGCAGCAAACAGGCATGATCCCACAGCAACATCTGGGAATCATGCTGCGCCCGTTCCCAGCCCGTTCCCAATCCACTCCTCCCGGCCAAACCCCGCAGCAAAAAAGAACCACCTACCTAGGTGGTTCTTTCCGATAGGCCGCATCACTGCCGGCCGTTGGATTGCCGGCGTGTCTTTTTGCTGGCGCATCCCCGCCCCCCGGCCGTACTGCGCATGCTCGAGCACGCGCAGTTCGGCAGCCTCCCCCTGCCACTCGTCTCTTTCTCCCGGGCATCTGATCGTGCCGGGGAGCAATGGTGCCACGGCTCAGGGGATCGTGGGATCCCACCGCGGCGTCTCTTTTTGGTGCGGCTTTTAAAATCTTATTTTAAAAATGCATGTCCAAGGGAATGAATATAATGGCTTAGATCCCACCAAAAAAATCCTTTGATGGAAGAATTTCCACTAGTGGCGCATAGCATTCTCAGCCCCTACCTACCTGTGCTATAGCTCAAAATGCCCCCTGAAAGGCTGCTCCTAGGAGATAGGGGATCCCCAAAAAACAGCATCCCCCAAAAACACCTTCTATGAGGTGAAATCCTAAAGGTATCCAACCAAATATGAGTTTCATTACTCAGACTGGTCCTTGTGTCAGGTTTCTCATGAGCAGAACATCCTCTGCATGTGTAGAACCATACACATGTTCTAGGGCAAATTAATTACTCAGTCTATTGTATGCACGGGTCCCAACTTAGCACAGTCCTCCTGTTTAGAAGGTTGAGACGGAGACAAAGGGAACACTGAATAACCTTTAATCCCCTATCAAGACTGAGAACTGAAATATGAAAGGGTTAAGGAAAGCAAAACGAGACAACATTGCAATATGACAGTTAGGTATAGTAGCCAAATCAACCTTGGATAGTCCTAACTGCCTCATTGGGGATGTGTATGGAAGCAGCACGTGCTTCTGTTTTTACCTAGATGATTAACTTGAAATAGAGACCCCAAGTGGTTTCAGCTTCAGCCCCGTGAACTGTTTAGGTGAAGATCTTGGAGTTTTTCTTTAAGAGTGCCACAGCTGCAAATAATAATTAGCTACTTGGCCTTGAGTGGCCAGCAGACAGTTTAATATCAGATGTTTTCCTTTAGACCTAGGCTAATTTACTTTTAAAGTTGTGCCGGGCCAAGGAGCATAAAACTTTGTGAACGCTGATATGTTTTGATATTACCTGCTGGGGTGTATCTTGTAATCATCCTCAATAAACTCTGTGGAGCTTTCTGAAAGCTGAAGTGTGGAATGTCGTCGTTAATGGGTGTCTCGCTCCCTTTGCCCAGAGTCGAACCGGAGACTGAAGAGGTGAGCCTTCAAAGCACAAAGTGCTTTTGAATTTTGATAAAGCAAAACGAGTTGCCTTTTGCCTACCTGAGGCCTTGAACCCTGAGAGACCTTGGCAGAAGAACTGAGAGTGAAGCTCCCGGTTCACACAGGATGCCTATGGGGAAAGCCTGGGGGCAGGAAGGGAAAAAGTAAATCATACGTTGCCTGTCCTGGAGATAAGAGTTTGGTGTGGTGGGACAAGTGAAGTTGGACTAGGATGGGGTTCCTGTGATCTCAGCAGTGGAAGAGGTCTGATGTTACCAACTGTTGTGATTCCAGCAGTAGAGGAGGTTTGGGAGCATAATCAACAACAGAGGCTGGCAGTTTAGGATGTCCCTTTTTAATATGTATTTAGGGTTACCTGGGCTTTGGTGGAAGAGTTGTATTACTGGCCCAATTCCATGCAGAGCTAGGATCTGCAGCAGGGATTAGGTCTAGGGTCCAGGGCTAATTCCTTATTGGAGGATTTGACTTTTATGGGTAAGTAGGGGAAGATGTGTGCCTAGGTGGAAGTGGAAATGCAAATATGGTCATGTTAGGGGAGGCGACAGGGACAGCAGAACGATCTAGTTGGGCGTAGACTTTCCAATTTCCCGGGGGGGGCTGGGGCTGGGCCAGAAGCATTGCTAAGTCATTAAAAGAACTGGGACCCTAGAGTGGAATGATGCCCCCTGGGAGTAGCAAAAGTGTTCTGGGACTGGAATGACAAACTCAAACACTCTCGGTTTTGGTAGAATAACACCCCTCCCCTCCTCCACCTGGCTGTTTCACCTTCATGAAGCAGAGTGATTCAGCAGATGCAAGCCAATGCCAGTGGTCTGCATCCACCAACTCACACAGAAGAACCAGAGCTTGCAGTTTCAGCAGTGGAGCTAGGGGTGCCAGCCTCCAGGTGGGACTTGGGGGATCCTCTGGAATTACAGGGAGCCAGTTTGGTGTAGTGGTTAAGTGCGCGGACTCTAATCTGGGAAAGCTGGGTTTGATTCCCCACTCCTCTATTTGCACCTGCTGGATGACCTTGGGCAAGCCATAGTTCTGATAAGAGCTGTTCTTGAAAAAGAGCAGTTTCTGTCAGAGCTCTCTCAGCCCCACCTACCTCACAGGGTGTCTGTTGTGGGGAGGGGCAGGGAAAGGAGTTTGTAAGCCACTCTGAGATTCCTTTGCGTAGTGAAGGGTGGGGTATAAATCCAATCTCCTCCTCCTCCTCTTCTTCTTCTCATTTTCAGACTACAAAGATTAGTTTCCCTGAAGAAAATTGATGTTCTGGAGGGTGGACTCTACGGCATTATACCCCACTGAGATCCCAGATCCCAGTCCTCCCCAGGTGCCATTCCCAAATTTCCAGGAGTTTCCCAACCTGTATCAGGCCACCCCTCCCACCCATCCCCCAGAGGTGGACGGGGGAACCTGGCAACCCTAACTAGGGATGTTTTAACAAGGGAGGGTGGGAGAGGAGAGGTGGAAAGCGAATAGATGGGAAGGAAGGAAGGAAGGAAGGAAGGAAGGAAGGAAGGAAGGAAGGAAGGAAGGAAGGAAGGAAGGAAGGAAGAAAGGAAGGAAGGAAGGAAGAAAGAAAGAAAGAAAGAAAGGGAGACAGGAAGAAAGGGAGACAGGAAGAAAGGGAGACAGGAAGAAAGGGAGACAGGAAAGAAAGAAAGAAGGGGAGACAGGAATGAAAGAAAGAAAGATGGGGAGACAGGAAAGAAAGAAAGATGGGGAGACAGGAAAGAAAGGAGAGTGAGGGAGGGGGGGAGAGGTGGAAAGGGAGGGCTGAAAGAACGCATTCTGGTGCCAAGGAATCCTCCTGCACACAAGCGCGCATGCACGCACACCCACCCAGACACACCCCTCCAATGCAAAGAAAAGTCAACTGGTGAAGTTCCCCTAGGCATGCACGCACGCACGCACGCACACCCCCACCCTCCACCAATGCATAAGAAAGTCGACCAGCGAAGTTCCCCTAGGCGTGTGCACACACCCCATCCCCAACCCCACCCTCCTTCAATGCAAAGGAAAGTCCATCAGCGAAGTTCCTCTTCGAAAGCGCAACCGCAGTGGCTGGCAAGGAGTGGCCAGGAAAGGGAAGCTGGCTGCGAATTGCCAGCGGAGAAAGGGAGGCCTGGCCAAAGGGACCGACGGAGCACCTGGGCTCCTGGCCAGCGGAATGCAGAGAGGGAGGCTGCATTGGGACCCCCAGGGCCTTGCTCCAGTGGGGGGGGGGGGAGATCCATAGCAAACCAAGGCCCAATTACCTCTTGGCCATCCAGGAGCAGTTGCCGTGGGGGCGGGCTTCTCATTGCAGTCCCAAAATCGGCTGTGGTAGAGCTCCCGCGCCTATGGGAAGGCAGAAATCCAACCGGTGCTTCATTCCCCACACCCAATTCCCCTGCATGGCTCCTACCCCCACCCTTGAAAACATACCCCCACCCACGCTGCCCCACCCAGCTCAGTCCTTACTTTTCTCTGCAGTCTGTGTGGCGGGAAAGCAGAGAAGGTGAAGCCACGTGCAGCCCCCTCCAGCCTCCAGCTCCTCTAGGCTGAAGGCTGCTAGGGGGTGGGGCTTAGCTTCTAGGAAGCAAGCCCCTGCCCTGACTTCCCTCCCAGTCCCAATCCATCCGACAGAAAGTGGAGGGGAAGAAACCTCCGCTTTCAAAATGGGGTGGGGCTGCAGAGGATGGGTGGCAAGGCTTGGAACCTTGTTGCCCGGGGGGGGCTGTAAAATTTCGGGGATAGCCTCAGCCCCAGAGCCCCTCTGAAGTTGACGCCTATGGGTGAGTGAATTACCTGAGTTGTGGGTTGGCTAAGGTTTGTTCAAAAGAGGCCGAGCAGTGGTTTGATGGCCTGTCCTGGGTTTGGGATTGAATTACTGCAGATGGTTCTATTGGGAGGGAGGCTCAGGGACCTCAGGTTATTGACCAGAAGATTTATTTATTTTTATCTATTTATTTATTTATTAGATAGATTTCTATCCTGCCCTTCCGCTGAATAAGCTCAGATTTGAATCTTTTACTTATGGGCATGGGTGTGAGGGAGTTCTGGAGACTTGGACAAAAGGCCTTTGATTAATGTGCTCCTTTGGAACATTCAGCCAGTTGGGCTACACCCATCTGAGAGTGTGCAGGGGAATTCCTGCCAATTTCTTGGGCCCTGTTTTGATCTATCAAAATGAGCATTTTATCCAGACATCCAACATTTTTAATGCCAGAGGATCTTGAGGTGAACACAGATATAGGGGGTCCCTGTGTGTGTGTGTGGGCTTGGCTTCATAGATTTTCCCTCTTGCTTTTCCTGTTGAGCTGAAAAGTTCCCCCCCCCCACCTCTGACATGCAAGATCAAAAGTTTTAACGCTGCTGAGCAATAATTTGCCTAACAGGACAGTTATTTTGCTTTTAGAGCCAGTTTTTGTTATGCTCCTTTGTCCACTAACATAACATTTTGCGGTGAATACATAATAGTAAGAAACAGCCTTTTCACAAATAGAGAAAGATGGCCTACTGAGGAAAGCTAAGGCAGCTGAAATTACTTTAAATGATTGCATCTATTTGTAATTTCATTATCCTCTGCTTTATTTGTCGGCAGTTCTTTTATCTTAGTCTCTAGTTTGTTGGCTGTTTGTAGGCTACAAAGTTCTTCCATCAAAACCAGTTTCATGTTTTCCCCGCAATTGCCTACAAGAATCTTCCTGATCCTTGCAGGAGACCGCAGCTGATTCCAGCACCTCTTTCTTGTTGCTGCAGTTTTTGACACTGAATGCTCCAAATTTTTATTTACGTCCTGTGCTCTATGAATGTCATAGTTCTCTCTCTGATCTGTTGTGGGAAAACATCTCCTGCCCCTCCGGTTAACCAGCACCTGAAACATAAATGGTGTGCAGAGTTGATCCTCTGTATCATTGGTAACTGTGCAGTTTTGCATTGACTACTGGCAGTGCAGTTCTTTGGCAACTTTGATGCTGTTAGGAAACAGTTGTTCAGACATCTGTAGCCTGAAGCATAGGAGCAAATATACAAGAAGGTACTGTTAGGGGTTCCATCTTCTGACTGGACATAGGCTGCATGCTGTAAGTCATTGCACACCATGAGACCTTCCAAAAGAGACAGCTGTTTCTATCATGAAGATGTGGGGATCAGTTAAAAAAAAAAAGCTGCACTTGTTGAAACGCTTCCTACCATCAGGTTCAAAGGCAGCTTGTGCTGTTAGTGTATCAGACTAAGGCTGTGGTCACACGACAAGCTAATTGCGATTTGTTCCGGAATATTTTTTTCGGTTGGGATGATCACACATCCCTCCCCGAACTGGAAGCATTGCGCGTGGAGGCTCTGGGCACCATCTAGATGCAGTGGGCCCCTCTCTCTCTGCCACCTGCTCGCCTGCCAGCCCACCCGCTCATGCGCTCAAAGGCGGAAGCTGGGGGAAAAACCTCATCGCGTGAAGAATGGTCAGACGGCCCTAATCGCAATCATTGCGAGAGATGGCTGTCCAGATGGGCGATTTCGCGGATTCAGAGTGCAAATACCCGGAAAGTACTTAATTTTCCTGGTGCAGGAAAACATGGGAGAGAACCGGGAGCATTGTGGGAGTGAGCCCGCTTCAGCGCGGGAGGCGGATCAGCCTGTCTGGTCAGCAATTTTAAAAGCAGGAGGAAACAGCAGTGAAACCCGATCAAAACGACCGTGTGACCATAGTTTAAGACTCCAGGGGAGATCAAAGTTCTAATCCCCACTTGGCCACTTAGTTCAGTGGGGAGCCTTGGGCCAGTCGCTCTATTTTAGCTTGGTCTGCCTCATCAAGTTGTTATGAGGATAGAATGGAGGAGGGGAGAACTGTGTATGTCACCCTGAGCTCCTAGGAGGAAGGGTGGGGTGAAAATGTGATAGTTAAATAAATATCAGCTGTAATTCATTTCTAAGAAATCTGATATTTCCCTCGTTTGCTCTTTATTCTGTTATCAAAATATCTGACGTATTAGATAGGCACTATCCAGAGTTACATAGTTTGGTGTAGTGGTTAGGAGCGCAGACTCTAATCTGGGAGAACCGGGTTTGATTCCCCACTCCTCCACATGCAGCTGCAGGCATGACCTTGGGTCAGTCACAGTTCTCTCAGAGCTGTTCTCTCAAGAGCAGTTCTTTCAAGAGCTCTCTCAGCCCCACCTACCTCACAGGGTGTCTGTTGTGGGCAGGGGAAGGGAAAGGGGTTGTAAACTGCCGTGAGACTCTTTTGGGTAGTGAAGGGCGGGGTATAAATCCAATCTCTTCTTCTACATCTTTCTAAGTCCGTTGAAGTCAGTTGAATGGTCGTAGGTCTCTGCTTAGCATGGCAATGATTATGGCCACGATTCGAAGAAATATGTGGCTGCTTTTGCATTCAAAGCATGTCTTTGTATTTGTGTTTCTCACACAGCTGACCTCCAGGCAGCTTAAAAAACATCTTTGAAATGAAGGGGTGTTTCAAAATCTTGCTTTTGTAACATCCGAAAGTTTCAAAAGTAGGGTATTTTGGCACTGAGTAAATAGTACTTTGATATTTTATGGGGGTCTGTGTTCAAAGAATAAAGAAAAAAAATTAATGGGCTAACCTAAAATAGCTCTTTGAATCCTGGCCATGCAGCTGCTACTGCAAATGCAAAATATCGAACAGTGGTCTCTCACCATAGTATCATTCACAAGAGAACAGCAGCTTCTGCTTGGGCTGATAGTTGGCAATCTAATGATACATTGCTGAGTTGTGTTAATTCTTTCCTTGCTTTTGTCAATTTTATTCTGAAAAAGAATGTAATCCAGTGACACAACACCAGTGTGGAGATGGGAGATGCATAACAATGGATTGGGTGTGTGATGGTGACCATGACTGCACAGACAAATCAGATGAGGTCAACTGTTGTAAGTAACCTGAGTTTTGTGAGTCAGGGGAGATTTCTGAATAGGCCCTACACTGGCAGAATCTGCCCTTGTGGCCTTAATAGGATTGATACATCCTCCCATGCCCTGCTGGAATGCAGATTTTTCAAGATTCTTAGGGATTACTATATTAAGCCTTTAATCAACCAATCATTCCCCTACACTCTGGAAACCCTGGCTTTCTTGCTCAGTGATAAGGATCCTAAGATCACTCTAGCAACTGCAAAATTTGTCTCAGTTCTTTTAGCCCTTGCCTCCAAAAATGAGAAAAAAGTATTTTCTGCTGCTCAAGATTCGTGAATCAATGAGCTTCTAAGTGTATAAAAGGATAAAAAGGAGAGTGGTGAGTCCCTGGTGGCAAGTCTGTGTAAAAATGCTTCACTTGCCTGAATTGGACTGGGACCATGGCACAGGGGGAGAAAAGGCCAGGTGGGGTGTTGCTTCCCTCTTTGGGAATGTTTGCATGTGTAACTCTCCAATGCAGCAGATAATACCACCTTCAGTTCAGGAAAAATGGCACAGGAAGCGGCAACAGCCCTTTCTTCTCCTTTGCCATACTTCCAATTTCAATTGGGCTCCTGGTGCGCTTTTACATGGAGTTGTCACAAGGGATTTGCAGGTGCAATACGGCTACCAGTAACCATTGGGAACTCATGAAAAACATAATGTTTGGTTTGGCCCTAAGTTCTCAGGGGCCTGAGCAGACTCATTTCCCCTCTTCCCTTTTTAGTTGCGCTGCTCTTGGCATTCCAGGCCTACTTATTTCTCATTAGGGTGTTTTTAGAAGTTGTTTCCTCTTTCTCTGCATATTTGGGAAGTCCCCGAGTATGTAGACCATGACCTTCTCTCTTGGGGTCTGTGTTGTGGTAGCCAATTACATCAGGCCAGCCAATTTTAATATTGTTCATTCCTAGTCTTTTAGCAATATGTGTTTATTGCATTGTATTTCCCACACTTCCATTACAGTTTGAACGAATTATATATATAATTTATATATATATAAACATGACACTATATGACACTAATAATCGTATCATTTCTGTTATATGTTTATCCAAATTAAATAACTGTTCAGGAAATGGATATCCTTACAACCTTACCAGAATATCTTCTTGTTTTTTTCCAGCATGTCATAGTCAGGGACTTGTGGAATGTAAAAATGGGCAGTGTGTTCCCAGTGCATTCCGGTGTGATGGAGACCATGACTGTAAGGATGGAAGTGATGAAGAAAACTGCAGTGAAAGTAAGGGTATGCCCCTTGTATGCTTAATAATTCATAAATGAAAGATCCAGAAACGTAAACCATTGCATCTGCATATTTTGGGGAGGAGTACAGAGTAGTAGTAGTAGTAGTAGTAGTAGTATTTATTATTAGTTCAGCTTTCCCACTGAAATTCAAGGCAGATTACACAGTGTGAATCAATGCACTGAACAGAATGCTATGTCTTATAAGTATTGTAATAGGATGAGGTATTAGAGAAATTTGAAAAAGAGCTGTTGTCTGAACAAAGCATAAGTATGAAACAATGCAGAAAGTGGAAGTACATCAGTAGAAACACAGTGCATTTTCCTGGTAGCACTATTTCATTTATAAACGTGGTATCCTGAACAATTCTGCTTTACATAGTTTGCAAAATACCAGGCGAACGGGAGCCTTCCTGACCTCTTCAGGCAGGCCATTGCACAGGTGTGTGTGTGTGGGGGGGAGCATGTCGAGAAGCCAAGTATACAGATCTGCAGGGTGGCACCTGCAGAAGGGTTTGTTCAGATGAGCAAAGTTATCGCAGCAGGATCTAGGTGGAGAGCTCATACTGTCCCAACTCATAATTTCTACTGGGAAGTTTTATTGGGGTGTATTGAATGGGGATTATGACAAAAAGCTTTCTGTTGAATTGTGGCCTCATGAAGATCCTGTCAAGGCAAGCCATTTAGTTTGGAATCGCCATGGAGGCATTTACTCAGTTTTAACAGAGGGTTTAGACAACATCATTGGCCACCTATCACAGTTCGTTTCCTCCCCTGTGTTGTCATCCTGTCTTTTTTTCAGGTTTCCTTTGTACAGATTTTGTTCTGCTTTGAGCAGAATTACATCATGCTGTGGTATTTCTTCTGCGGATGGCTCATTCACACATGCAGATTACAACCCTTGCTGCAGTCATCAACTGATGAAATGCATGTGTTAATTCAGAGTTGAGTAAAAGGCATGAGAGTAGATAGCTCTATTTAATTTAAATCAAAGTCTCTATGGAGAGCAAAGTCTTTTCAAATTATACAATACTTTGCCCACCCTAGATTCCTAGGAAGGAAAGTCTTTTAAAAATGTGATGGAAGGAGAACATTATCATGGAATTTCATCTGTGCAAGTTACAAATAAACATTAGTTCACCACATGGCTGAATTAGAAAAACAGACTCCTTCCCATATACCCCTCAAGGAAATGTAATTAGGTTTAGGCTGACATTATTGCTGTAATTCATTCTGTGGAATAGAAATCCAATACAGAGGTTCCCCCCAGCTGAGTCTACAAAACTGTCCAAAGACATGGTGTTTATAGGAATTTTATTTAGGCTGTGGTATGCTTAGCAAGAATCTATCTGCTGTTTCATACAAATTCAAGCAGCATTATGAATTGAAGAGGAGAACAGGGTGAAGTTGAAGAGTTAAGACTTTACAAACATGTTTCAGCGCACAGACTTGCCATAGCTTGTGTTCATCTTTGGTCTTCTGTGTAGTCCTGTGGAGAAGAACTTACTAGCTTCAATAGACTGAAAAGGGGTTCCTCCCTCCCTTTTCCCTCCCAAACTGTCATGTGCTGTGAGGGAAGAGTACCATTTTCTCTCCGTTCTCCTCTCTCATTCTCTTCAATTTCTTCTGTCATCTTTGCTACTGGGTCATTCTGTGGGTTTTCACATGGCTCAGAAATCCTTGTTCAAAGTGTGTGCCCCAGTGTGGCGCCAAAATGACGCAGACTAACAAGCATATGGTGTGTCTTCTATGCCTCAGTGAGTTGCATAATGTTGGGGCTTGCCACCATTGCCATCAGATCACCCTGAAGGTGAGGAGTGATACGCAGGGCTGTTTTTGTAGCAAGAACTCCTTTGCATATTAGGTGACACACCCCTAATATAGCCAATCTTCCAAGAGCTTACAGCAATTCTATACAAATACTAGAAGTGTCCGAGGTAAAATCGGGGAGTTGGAGTGCTTGGTGTCGGAGGGAAAAATAGACATTGTGGGTATTTCTGAAACTTGGGGGCCTCCTGTCTTAAGGCTGCTCTTTGGGAGAAAGCTCTGTCTGGTTCCAGCAACCCAGTAGCCAAACCCTCTACCACACAGGAACTGTCTTCTTGACTGTTGGTATCATCACACCGCTTGGTTTCAGCTTTGGATCTGCCTAGGACTTGGTCCTGGTCCCTGGGTCTTTTAAATTCACACTGGAATGCATCAGAACTACCTCCAAACCTCCCCCACCCCCGAATTCAAGTTGAAGCACCTGGATAAGGTTTTGGTTCTGGCTTGGCCTATGGAGTCAGATAAGATACTTTCAGTTCTTCAGCCTACAGTCCAGGACCCCCACGAAGATTACACCTATGTCAGAACTACCTCCAAACCTCCCCCACCCCTGAATTCAAGTTGAAGCATCTGGATAAGGTTTTGGTTCTGGCTTGGCCTATGGAGTCAGATAAGATGCTTTCAGTTCTTCAGCCTACAGTCCAGGACCCCATCATCCTTGAATTAGATGCAGTACTGGCTCCTCCATGTAGCAGAAGAAGAGATTGGATTTATACCCCACCCTTCACTACCCAAAGGAATTTCAGAGCGGCTTACCATGTCCTTTCCCTCCCCCTCCCCACAACAGACACCCTGTGAGGTAGGTGGGGCTGAGAGAGCTCTTTCAAGAACTGCTCTGGAGATAACAGCTCTGAGAGAACTTGTGACTGACCCAAGGTCATTTAGCTGCCTGCATGTGGAGGAGTAGGGAATCAAACCTGGTTCTCCCAGATTAGAGTTCTCGCTTTTAACCACTACACCAAACTGTCTCTCCCATCTCCTCATCTCCAAGACTGCGATGACTCTTTATTGGAGGGTGAGATCCTATAGGAGAACCAGTTTGGTGTAGTGGCTAGGAGCACTGACTCTAATCTGGGAGAACTGAGTTTGGTTCCCCACTTCTCCACATGCAGCTGCTGGTGTGACCTTGGGTCAATTACAAGTTGTTTCAGAGCTGTTCTCTCAGAAGCAGTTCTCGAAAGAGCTCTCTCAGCCTCACCTACCTCACAGAGTGTCTGTTGTGGGGAGGGGAAGGGAAAGGAGATTGTAAGCCGCTCTGAGACTCCTTCAGGTAGTGAAGATTGGGGTATAAATCCAATCTCCTCCTCATCTTCCTCCTCTGGTTTCCATGCCAAAGAAGTTGTGTTTGGTTCCACATAGCATGCTTTGGCTGGCTCATTATGCTTTGGTTCTGTGGACACCTTACCCATACTTGCCTACGATTCTGGATGGGGGACCTTCTGCTCATAGCAGTCAGTTCCATCGGCCCTTTAGTTCCATTCTGACCATATGCTCTGTCAGTTCCAGCCCCCCCCCCTTTCAGAAACCTATGATTCATCAGACTGAAGATTCTGATGGTGATGAAGAAGCTTCATGGTTCGAATCCATCTCCTGGTGAAGCTTGTGGGGGATTCCATTGCAGTATCTCCTGATGATGACGTACGGCTTTACTCTGAATAAATGCTGTGCATGGCCAAGCCTTTAAAAATCGATGTGATGTCCTCAAATCCAAACCCCCCAAATAAAATCTTGAGCACTTTATATTCAGATTCTCCTGTCACTATGGCATTTCCCGTGCTGGAGGATTTTGGGGGCATTGCCACTTCAGTTTGGGAGAAACCAGCTTCCATTCCCATCAGCTCTGTCAAGATAGAAAATGTGTATAAGGTGTGCCAGGAGGACTGCATGTTTCTCTTCACACACACACCACACCTATCACCCTGCCTTTGGTAGTTCTCACTCTGCCCTTACAGATAAAGAAGGCAAATGGATGCTGTTTGTAGGAAGGTCTACGCCTTTTTTACGCTTCAGTCTGCATGTAGCCAACTATCAGGCCATCACGGCAGCATACCAACTTTTCCTTTGGGAACTTTTCCTTTGGGATCTCCTACCTTGAGCTAACTTCCCAGGACAAGTGTGCTTTGTAAAAAGTCCTGCAGGCCGAAGCTGATAAGCTGTCAAAGCAGCAGATGAATGCTGGCTGTCATAGTTGCCAATTGCTGAGCACATTCCATAGCTTCTGCCATCACCCTCAGGTGTTGTGCCTGGTTACGCCATCTTGCCTCCTGAGACTCATTCTGAGGTGGAGGACTTATCTTTTGAAGACTCTCAGCTATTTTCAGCAAAAACTGATGAGGCCTTGGCTCAGATCAAGGGGAAAACTTTCTATATCCTATAAAAGTCTATATCCTGGTACATTAATGTGTGAGGAAGAATGTTTTTGTGATCACTTGAAGTTTCCACAGAAGGACAGAATGCCTGCTGACTACTCACTACTCACTAATATAATGACCATGATGGCTATCTTAGTGACTTCAAATAGCGATATAGACACATTGTTTGCTAGGCAAACCTTCTGTTAACTCTTTCCTCTTTAGTACTGACTGTTTTATTGGTCAAAATTGTTCCACCATACAGCAAGTATTGTAACATCTAATTTTGTCCCTCTAGGTCAGATGCTGTGTCACCAAGGAGATCAGAAATGTACTTCTACATCCTGTCCTGATTCCTGTGGCAACTCTTCTCTCTGTAATGTGAATAGCAGCCGTCTGAAAGAATGTTTTTGTGATCACTTGAAGTTTCTACAGAAGGACAGAATGCCTGCTGACTATTCAGTATTCACTAATATAATGACCATGGTAGCGATATTAGTTACTTCAAATAGCGACATAGACACATTATTTGTGGATGCTAGGCAAACCTTTTGTTAACTCTTTCCTCTTTCGTACTGACTGTTTTATTGGTCAAAATTGTTCCACCATACAGCAAGTATTGTAACATCTAATTTTGTCCCTCTAGGTCAGATGCTGTGTCACCAAGGAGATCAGAAATGTACTTCTACATCCTGTCCTGATTCCTGTGGCAACTCTTCTCTCTGTAATGTGAATAGCAGCCGTGTGAACTGTAGTGAGTAGGGCATTTGCTTTTTATCAATTCTATCCCTACACACCTGCTTCGAGCAGCTTCCCTACTGGTTATATGAATGATGGTGTGTTTCAGGACGTCAGAGAAAATGATCTTTTCTTTTTTAAAGTTGCTTCTGATTAATAATGGTCACATGTGTCAGTGTTTGAAGTGATTTTGATTAGGAGAAAAGAAAACAAAGGTGTTTAGTCATGTGATTTTATCATGACTGAAGACAGTAACAAATTTGTTGCGACAACCTATTCCAGTGTTCTGTTGTCACTGGCTTTCTCATTTTTATTAGTCTTGTAGGGCATTTGTTATTGTGATAGATTTTCAGAACACTATGAGAGCATCTGACATGAAAGAAAGATGGCTGTAGTTTGCTCACAAATCTGCCCTCTTTCCAATTTAGTTTACATGCACCATAATAATAAAGTGAAACAAATATATAATAGGCATGTATTTATATGCCTGTTTCTTGCTAAATAATGGCCTTCTGTTTTGCAATTACCTTGTAGCAGATCTCCATATAATACTGAATTGTAGAATGGTTCCAAAAAGCCTTTGAATCATGGGCCAACACAAAGGGCCTGTTCACTCATGATCACTCAAAAACTTGTCTCTGAACTGAGATGCAGAGTTTGCTTCCCTCATGAAAGTGAGAAGTCAGCTGAGTAGTTTCAGGGCTAATTCCACTATGAGGCAGGCAATAGATTTTGGGTGCCATTAAACATTAGCAAATCGCCCATTATGTACAAGTACACACACACCCATTTGTATTTTAATGACTGGGCACCCAAATATCATGGGAAGGGGCAGCACTTCTGATGCTTTTTACAGGGTGACCACATGCAAGTGACCACTTGATACTGCTGTTTTTCACTAATGAATAGGCATGTGTGATCCAAACCTAATAAATAGAAATACCAAATGATGGGTGTGACACTGCCAGTGTATGAAGAAGTACTGTGAAGTGTAGCCTACATGCTCAGAATCCAAAGAGGACTGGTGCTAGATCCCAAAATTCCAGATACCTCTTGAGTAGGCTTGTCAATTCTAGGTTGGGAAATCCATGGGGTAGAGCTAGGGATGAGACCTTTAAAAGAATGAATACATAATTCTTTTATTATGGTTATTTTTGTTTGCACTGGACATTTTACTAGAAAGTTCACCACTTCTTCAATTTTATACATGCACGCACGCACGCACGCACGCACACACACACACATATATATACAATTGTTTTGCAAACTGCAAGAACACCAGTAGCAACAAAAAAACCCCTTTAATGTCTACAGTCATAGAAGCATGAGGGTGTTGTTTCTGGTGTGATTTTCTTGCTTTGATTTGAAATTATTAAGAGGATACATTTTCAGTTAAAAACAAATATATACTTTCCTTTGGGAATTGGGGATAGTGGTAAAATATGATCCACTCTACTAATCTTGTATCCTGGAATTACTAAAAATTCATGAAACTATTGAATTCCAAAAGTATTACTTATGTATTTTAAATGTAATTTCAGTCTTTTTTCTCTCTGCCAGGTCAGTGTGAGCCAATTACATTGGAACTGTGCATGAATCTGCCTTATAATTATACTAATTTCCCCAATTACTTGGGCCATCGAACACAGAAAGAAGCCTCCATCAGTTGGGAGTCCTCTCTGTTCCCAGCTTTGGTTCAAACTAATTGTTACAAATATTTGATGTTTTTCGCCTGCACAATCCTGGTGCCAAAATGCAATCCTCAAACAAACCAACGAATTCCGCCATGCAGGTAATATTTAATAGCTAGCTGTAGTTTAATTTTTTCCCCTGTTTCAGTGCAACTTTAATTCTGACTACAGTATACAGAAGGACAATATCAGTGGTGAGACTATGGGTTACTATCGCTTCTCAGTTTCATTTTCAGAAGCTGCAATGCAGCCACGGCAAGTGGGCTGTGCATTAAGTTACTGTTAAATCAGTGATCCAGTAAAAGCTAGTAGTGTAGACCAGGGGTGTAAAACTAATTTCTTATGAGGGCCGGATTTGACATAAATTGGACTTTGTCACATCGGGCCATGTGTGTCATAAAATGTAATGACAGGTAGCAGAGATATAAACTTTATAAAGGACACAGAAAAACACAGTTAAAGATATTATAGCAGCTGTTCCATTGGAGCCCCACATTAGGGGCTAATATTTCTCTGCAAAATTGAAGTTCCTTGAGTTTGTTGACTTCTATATTTTAACAGTGGTTAGTTCCAACCCTCCCTCCTGAAATATAAACTACAAATATAAATGGTTTGAGCCTAGGACCCAGGGGAAGAACATGAAACAGCCGAGCATTGCAAGCTTCTCCCCCCCCCCAGGTCTACTCAGAGTGGCAGTGGCTCTCCAGGGTCTCGAGGGGGGTTTACAGGGTGGTTGGAGATAATAATTTTGGGTGTCCTCTTTAGCACTTGTTCTGCTGTTATTCCATTGGAGCTCCACATTAGGAGGGTATGTGTTAAAACTAATATTTCTCTGCAAAGCTGGAGTCCCTTGAGTTTGCAGAACTCTACATTTTAACCCTGGCTGGTCCCAAAATTTCCCCACCCACACCCTTAAAACGTGCCTGCCTAAACTGTGAAGGTGGGGGGATTATGGGATATTGCAAAGCCAATTAAAAAAGAAGCACAAGGATCACAGCAGAAGGAAAACCCCCACCCACCTGTGACGAGGACTACGGAGGCTTGGAGCGGTGGCTGGGAAGTTTGGCAGCCCGCTTCCTGCTCTGAGACAGCCCTCACACTGAGACCTCTGCTCAGAGGCAGCCCCACCTTCTGCTTCCTGCTCTCAGAGGCAGCCCCACCCTCAGCTCTTTATATCCGCACACAGCTCAAGCTGAGAACAGTGAGGTTGGGCAGGGGTGGGGGGAGAGAAGAGAGCCCCCCCTGGGTCGGATTAAAGGCCTGGGCGGGCCGGTTCGACACCACTGGTGTAGACAGTCTCTTCCTCATCTGCACCATTACTTGCAATACTAGTGAATTAATGAATCATTACCATCATCCATCATCATCACAACCTTTATTGGCATATATCGGAATACAGGTAGAAGCAATAAACATCTGCATCTAGACATTATGCAATCGATCCTTGATTACCAGACTTAGGAATAAGGCTACCTTTTCAGTTTATTCTGGGTGACGAATCATTCAAAGTATCCGGCCAGCCTATTATATTAGACAGGGGTCATTCCCTGTGGGAGCGCACAGGAGCGGAGCTCTGGCAGTAAGGAGCCCAGGGGGTGGACACATGCAACAGGCCCCGCCCCCTGCTCCCAGCAGCCCTCAGTCAGGCCACGAGGAGGAAGAAGCAGCCAGGTAAGTTGCAGAGCCCCCCCCCGGCCCACCTTCAGGTACATGCTCTCCCTCCTCTGTGAGGGCAGATCTGCGCATCCCCCCCCCCATAGCTAGCAATCCAAAACAGTCCAGTGGAGCCTGAGCGGTGGGTGTTGCCTTCTGACACACTTCCGGTGATGTCAGGGGGTCTGGCATATGCAAATAAGTTATGCTAATGAGCTCCTGCACTTCTTTTTCTATGAAATGACCCCTGATATTAGATAACATTGGGTCTTAAAAAGTAGAACGTATATCAATATCATCATATTGGGAAAATACAGTAAAATATGGAGGACTGAGTCAACTTGATTTAGGTTACATGCACAAAGTCTTGTTTTATATGGAATCCTATTATATCTGCCATAAGTAACTGCAGATGGAATGGCGTTGCATCTGGGAACTGCAAATGCTCTGCACAATCGTGGGGCATGGAGAGCTGATAAATAAGAAGGTGAATGGCCCACAATTGGGAAAATTCCAAAATTTAAAGGGGAGTGATCCTACACAGAGGCAAACCCTTCTAACTCCACTGAAGTAAATGGGTGCCTTGTTAAGGTTTGCCCTGTAACTTTGGTTTGCTGCTGAGAAGACTTGAGTTGACCTTTCCCTAGCTGACCACTACAAAGCAACCATGTAGCCCCTCTAATATTTCTCTAAAGACATTTGCACGTTCTTCCAGCTTTTCCCTGTCCTTCATTGCGCAAAGTACTGAAGTGTTTTTTTGCTCAATTATGCAAATTACGGAAAGGCGAAGGAAAAAATCATGGCACTGCAGTAACTGGCACAGATTCTTGTTCATGCTGTAGAGTTCCACGATGCTGTATAAATAGTTAAGTAAAAATATGATTTATTTTTTAATTTGCATTTTCTCTTCCTGGTGACTTGCTGTGTCTGATTCGGGTCAGTGGTTCAGATTCTAATTTCTAAACTATTCGGCAAAAGTTTCAGCCTTATGTTGTTATACCTATTTCTCCCTTCCTTTTTCTAGATATGTGTATTAGATTTTTAACCCACTCTTTCTCCAAGGTGGTTCTTGCCTCCTCCATTTTATCCTCATAACAATTCTGTGAGATAATTTAAGATGAGAGAGAGTGATTAGCTCTAGGACAGTCAGTGAGCATCATGGCTGACTAGGGTTTTGAGCCCAGGTCTCCTGATCATCAGGGCTGGCTGCCTAGCAAAGACTCCAAGCTAGTAGAAAGCTTCTTAGAACGCTGTAACTTCCAGCCATTGTAACCATTGGTTACGTAGTTAAGCCTTAAAAAAGAACAGCTAATGCAAGGGCTCTTTTTGTAGCAGGAACTCCTTTACATATTAGGCCACACCCCCTAATGTAGCCAATCCTCCAAGAGCTTACAGAGCTCTTCTTACAGGAGCTACTGTAAGTTCTTGGAGGATTGGCTACATTAGGGGTGTGTCACTTAATATGCAAATGAGTACCTGCTACAAAAAGAGCCCAGAATTGTATGTTCCCTCTAAGCTGTGGAGTCCTGTGAGTAAAAATTCTACTTTGTGAGCAGCTGGCATTAAAGTTGTGAGTGATCGATTTGGCCACTGCATACATTAATTTGTCTTACTTCCTCAACCCATTGCTGTGCAGAGTACGTTCATTGACCTTTTTCTTTTAATGAATTCTTTACTGTTTTAAACATTGGTAGTTTTTCTCTGTATCACACATACCTCCACTGTTTGAACACAGTATTCAAAACAGGCGCCAGAGGTAGGGATGTTGTTGGTTGCCAGACTGCAAGTTCTCCAAGAGTGCCCAAGTGCAGTTCCTCATGTTAGTCAGTCGCCAGGTAAAAGGAGATGCAGGTACTAGGCAGAGCCTTTGATTGGCAACACAAAAAGGAAGATGGAAGTATAGGCCCTTTTGGTGGGTACTTCCTCAAATGACCAACTAGAGGTAGTGTACTAAAGGAGAAGTGAGAGAGATAAATCCCTCCAAGGGTCTGGTGGGCTGGGTAAGCAGCACATTGCCAGGAGTAGACTTGGGTGGTAATTGGTGCTTAGATGCCTCAGAGAGCCAGAATGGAGTGTAGGCTTACCAAGTGGCGGCGGGGGATCCGCATGTCTTCACAGGATCCCTGCTGCGGGGACGGCAATACGTGGTGCACCCGCCGTCGCCAGGATGTGACGCTACGCGTCGCTCTGGCAACGGGACTCCAAACAGCCCCGTTGCCAGAGCGACACGTTGCGTCACATCCTGGCGACGGCGGGGGCACCACGTATTGCCGTCCCCGCGGCAGGGATCCTGTGAAGACATGCGGATCCCCCGCCGCCACTTGGTAAGCCTAATGGAGTGGGTGCTTGTGAGCCAGTGGGGCTGTTCCACAACTAAGTCTAAATTCATCAGGGTTTTTTTTTGCCGCAATTCCCCTTTGAAATTCTTTTGATGGAGAATGCTGACTTTTAGATCAGTACCAATGTGACCTAGAAGTTTGAACTGTTCTCTCACTGGCTTCTAAATATTTCCATTTTTAATGTCAAATTTGTGTCCATTTATTCTTTTTTTGTAGGAACTGACCTGTGTGTCCTATGCAGAAACTTAAGAGTCCTCAACCATTGGTTAAGTAGTTTAGCAAAATTAGGGAGACTGATTCATCTCCAATCACCGCTATTGTGAATGGCTGCTGTATCTTTCTTGATTACATTTGAATTTTACAGAATTGTATCTCACTCTGTACTTCCTGCATTCATGGCCCTTTCACATTGCTCATTACAGCCTTTTTCTTCATAAACTTATGTATATTTCTGCCTAATGTGTGTGTGTGTGGGGGGGTCAACCCTATGCATCTGACTTAGTGGGATCAAATCCATGAAAGTTTATGCTGGAGTAAAAAACTTGTTACACATTAAGGTGTCACAAGACTCCTGTTTGTTTTTGCTGTAGCATACTAATATGGCTGCTCTTCTAAAGTAATTACAGGTTCTGCAGTCTATCAGTCCATGAGCTTCTCAAGCCCACAAGTTTTTAAAACAGAAATACCACCATTATCACCCATTTGTATAATTTGGAATGTGTATATTACAGCCAATTACCGTGACAAAAGCCTATACCCAGAATTAAACTTTGTTGGTCTTAAAGGTGTGACTGGACTCAAACTTTGCTCTTTTGCTTCAGACCAACATGGCTACCCACCTGAGCCAATTACCATGTTAATTCTACTGATATGGAATGCTCTTGGCAGTATTATGTGAATTTTAACTCTGGAATTACAGTTTATTAGCCTCCCTTCTCCTTTTGGAACTCAAGGTGGCTTACAATATAATTAAAACATTATTTAAAAAACACAATAAAGACAACAATTATAATACCCATAAACCTCACGGTATAAAAATTCCAATTAGGACTGCCAGTAATAAAAGCTAAATCAATCAAAATGCAGTCCTAAATAAAACTGTCTTCAACTGCCTCCTGAAGAGTGACGAGGGGGCCAAGTGCACCTCCTTGGGGGGGGATGTTCCCTAATTGTGGGGCTGTCACAGAAAGGGCCCTTTCTTGTGTACCCAGCAAACAAGCATCTTTAATTGGTGGGACAGTCAGGAAGGCATCTCCCTGTGATCTTAATTCCTGGGCAGGAGCTTATGGGAGACCCTGGTCCTTCAGCCACCCCTGTCTCAAGTTATGTAGGGCTTTAAAGGACAAAACCAACACCTTGAACTGGGCTCAGAAGTGGATTGGTAGCCAGTTTAATTGCTGTAATATCAGGGCTACATGCTCCCAATAGCTGGTCCCAACCAGTAGTCTAGCTGCAGTGTTCTGTGTTAGCTGCAGCTTCTGAACAATTTTTATGGGTAATTCCAAGTAGAGTGCATTGCAGTAGTTTAGTCTATATGTAACTCAGGTATGGATCACTGTGTTTACAGCAGACTTTTTGGATATTTTAGCAGAGTAATAGCAATAAGGCTGCACACACATGTAAATTAGCTAAAAGAAAGTTTGCTAAGAAATTAGGGAGCATTACATGAGAGGATAAAATAATGAAACAGTCTAACCGGCTAGCTACATCTTTCTAGTTACTGGTTACTCCAAGATGGACTCTCTGGTCTGATCTTAGAACAAATGGAGGAAGAAGACCCCCCCCCCCAAATGCCTACATGCAAAATCTCAGGTAACATCACCCAACTATTGATCAGCCAATGACCAGGCTAGAAGTCAACTCATTGTGAATAAGGCGTCCCTTTCTAGTGCAGGAACTTCTACTTGACAAATTAGTGCAGGAACTTCTACTACAAATTAGCATATATAAACAAACTGGTTAACTGTTTCATGACATCAGGGAGGCAACTTGCAAATACTCTAATTAGTCTGAACCAGGGCTGGATGCAGTTGATACACCAGCTGGAGCTGGGTAAACACACTCTGAGTGACAGCAACCACCTGGTTTTCTGAGATGATCACACTGTCGGGCAGCACTCCCAAGCTGTGAACCTGGCTTTTCAAGTGGAGTATTACCCCATCCAAGACACGAGAGATCAGAGCCCCTGGTCTGCCTTTGTCATGGGTCCTGGCTCTGCTGAGGCTGACTATTCCTCAGATGACGAAGAGGCATGGAGCAACCCAGCCTCCTCTGGAGTCAGCCCAGAAGAGGAACCTTTACCAGCACCTGAGGGAGAAGAGGCCCCAGCAGCTTCACAGGAGGGGCAGCAAGGCGAAGAGACTGAGGTACAGTCAGAGGGAGAGACTGATCCAGAACCTGGCCCAGCACCCCCAGTTGGAGACACCCCGAGGCCAGAATCCCCACCTAGCTCACCCGATTGCCCCAGACGCAGGGCACGCCAGCGACTGAATGTACAAGAGAGAAGGAGGAGTGCCAGACTTCAGCTGTTGCAAAGGCAACGTGAGGGGCTGTGAGTCTTTGCAGATTGACTCCCAGGGAAGGGAGGATCTAGTCATAAACAATCCCACTCACCTGGCTCGGCGTGGAAGCAACCATGCTGTCAGCCTCCACTCCTTGCTCCTGAAAACTCTGACTTGATTTCCCGGCTTTCTGACCTCTGGCTCTGTTTCTTGGCTTGCTTTTGGACTGTGTATCCAGCTTTCAGTGAAGGGTATCTGTGGTGACCAGCCAAACCCAGCACAGCCTTTTTGCTAACCCAGAGAGCCTCTGTTTAGAACATCAACAGCATCTTTGGAATTAGGTGGAAAAGAAAGGTAGAGTTGGGTATCGTCTACAAATTGATGACATTGCAGCCCATATCTCCTGATGACCTCTCCCAGTGGCTTCATATAGATACCAAATTGCATGGGAGATAAGATGGAACTCTACGGCACCCCACAGTTCAACGGCCATAAGGTAGAGCATGAATCCCCCAACACCATCTTCTGAGATCAAACCCCCAGGTAGGACTTGAACCACCGTAATACAGTGCCCCATAGTCCCAGTGTTGAGAGGTGGCTTGGTAGGGAAAAAGCCATTGAGGGATCCAGCAGAATTAGCAGGGTCCCATTCCCCCTATCTAGTTCTTGATAGACATAATCAACCACGGCAACCAAATCAGTCTCTGTTGCAAATCCTGGCCTGAAGCCAGAATTAAATGGGTCCAGAATATCAGAGTCCCCCTCTGGCAGCTTTTATTAGCCAGGATGGGCACGCATTGAGAACACAGGTGGTTGGTCTCACCTGTCCAAGGATCTTGTCCACAGCCTTGGGATTCACAAGTGAGAAGTATCCATATAAATTGGATAAGCAGATCCAAAGGAACATCATCTGGACATGTCTTCAAAGTAAGAGGCAAATCGATCCCAGCAGCCTGTCGTGTGGAAAGAGTCTAACTCCTTGGGGCTGTGATGTAAAAGTCCCCAAGCCACACAAAATAGCTCAGCTGGATGATTACGTGCAGATGCAATAGTGGTGGAGAGATATTGCCTTTTCATCATCATTGCCAGAGAATAGGCTCTAATACTGGCTCTATGCCATTTTCAATCAGTTTCGCTCCGAGTTTTCTGCCAGCAGAGCTCTAGCTGTCGCCCCTCCTGTTTCATCACCATCAGCTCCCCAGTGAACCAGGGAGATTGCTTGGCTCTGATTGCTTGAGGGGAGAGGGCACTTAGGGGTGATTGTGTCAACAGCCCCCAGCCGTCTCCCTTTTCCAGAGCCTCAACAGAATTGTCAGCAACTGAGATGGGAAATTAGGCAGTACTTATAATACTCACTTTCTCTGATGATGAAATTATATTTAACTCAGGTCATCAGTAGTAGTATGAAATATAACTGCATATATACATTTATTGTTAATTTTGATTACCATATAGGGATATTTATTTTATGAGCATTTTCTCTGAAAATAGGAGTTTCTGTGAAGGTTTGTGTACTGCTTCTAAGTCCTGATGATGATGATGATGATGATGATGATGATGATGATGATGATAATACATTAAAAATTATAATGTTGAGGGTTTCTGTTTTCAGCTTTTATTGTATTTTCCTCTATTTTTCCAATAGAGTGGACGGGAAAGAAGTGTGTAAGAAAAATATGAGTTCTGCTGGCTGGCTGGCGGGCAACCGGTAGGGGATGGGGGGGGACTTACCAGGTTCAGGAGGGAGGCCCAGGCGACGTGTCCATGCCACTTTCGACATGCACCAGAAGTGATGTCATCATGCTGTGATGTTGTGACGATGCTCTGTTATTTGGGAATGAACTGTATGGTAAAAATGGCTTCTACCACAGTGTTTTTGCCCAGATACCAGAGCATTGCCCAGATGTCACCATGTGATCATGTCAGTTCTGGTGCATGCCAGAAGTGACGCAGCCATTTCACCTGTGATGTTGCCTGTCTCCTGGTAAGTCCCCCTGCCAGCTAGCTGATCGGTGGTGGGGGCAGAGCCTGGCAGCTGGGGACCCCCTCCTCCACCAGGGGGTCTGGCAACCCTATTTGTTGGTTGGATGCATGCCAAGATTTCCTGTGGCAAATATTTTAAGAGAAAAGCAATTCTGTGGTTGCAGGGAATTGCTCCAATGCTTCTAAATATAACAGGGCTCCCAAGTACTTACCTTGATTCGGTGGGGGATATATAGTTCTTCGCGGGACCATTCCCATGGGGAAAACACAGGCACTGCACTATTCCGTCGCCCAGACGTGACATAGGCACGTAGCCGGGTGACGCTCTAGCAGTGGGTCTGGAAACTCAATGGTACCATTGAGTTTCCAGTCCCATTACCAGAGCATCACCCAGCTACGTGCCTACGTCACATCTGGGCGATGGAATAGTGCAGCGCCTGTGTTACAAGCAAGAATCTTCTGGCGGGGAAGCATGTGTCCCCCGCTGGTTTGTAGGTAGGTACTTGGCAACCCTAAAATATAGCTTTCCTATGTACAAATGTATACTAGTTGCCTATTAAAAATTAAATAAAACATAGAATTCAGGATGTTTAAGAATGCATCTAGAACAGCATAAGCAAATATACATTTCTTCTGGTACTAGACAGTAGAGGGACTTGCTGTCCTTCCTTCCTTCCTTCCTTCCTTCCTTCCTTCCTTCCCTCCCTCCCACTCTCTTTTTCCCTCCCTCCCTCTCCCCTCCCTTCTTTCCTTCCTTCCTTTCTTTTCCTTCCTTCCTTCCTTCCTTCTTCTTACACCACAATGTAGGTGTTAACAGAAGACCATTGTATAACATACATGCCAGTCTTGGGTTCAGGTGTGATGCCTACATAAAGTCCTTCCATTTTTGTATTTATCTATTTTTTTTATAAATGATTCTTACTCCAAAGATTTCTTGGCAGAATACATGGGTTATTTCATTGTATCTTCACAATAGCCCTTTCAGGCAAGTTAGAAAGATAATGACTTGTCCAAGGACACCAAATGAGCTTCATGGCTGAGCAGGGATTTCAATTCAGGTCTCCAGGTCTAACTACACCTTACTGTCATGATCAGTGCCATATTTACTGGTGGTAGTGAATTGCAGCTGTGTCATAGGACAGACTAGCAATATCCACATTCAGTCACAAATGTAATCCAAATAACAATATTCATTTCTTTGTCACTGGCTCATAGTTTCAGAGGATTCTGCAAAATGCCATGGAACCTTATAAAATGCAACTGTGTTTTGTCTGGTTCCTAATACTTGTCACATGGGCATCTGATGTGCACTTCAAGTGTATGGGAAATAATAGTTGAAGTGTTTTAGAACCATTATAGACACTGATAGGATATTCTTTCAAATAATAGCGTGGTCTGTTTCTGGTTAGTCCATCTCAAATGGCTATAATGAATGAAGAATACATATAATAAAGAACAATCAAAATAATTATTACTATGGAAAGGCTTCCATATGAAGAGAGGTGTTTTTTTTTTTTAAAGGGCTGTTTTTGTACTGATGCAAAAGAGGACACTTTTTTATCCAAGAAGTAATTCAAGTTATAGAAAAGTAACATTGGATAAGCCTCCTTTTCTTTCTCATCTATGTACATGTATTTCCACATGTTCATAAAAACGGTGCCTTGGCTCAAATTGACCCATGCTATTATCCTGACACTGTAGGTGGGGCTGTTTCCATGGTCTTTTGTGGATGCATTGTTATATTATTCTCTACCAGTTTTGGAAAACCTGGTTTGTGTTCTTGATCAGGCTTAAAGCAATTTCCTTCGAACAGCAGAGAGTCTTTGGTCAGTCTGGAAATAATCTGTTCATGTTTTGCAGAGAATAATTAAGAGCTGTGTAAAATGAGTATTGTGTGAACAGCCTCCAAGCATATATAGTCTTAAACATATATTGAGATGTCTCATCCTAAGGATTTATTTATATCAACTCAGAAGGTCTTAGACTAAGCACAGCTACAGATCAGCAAAGTCTTCATTGTAGGGTTGTCAGGGGCCCCCTGGCTACCAGTGGGGGATGGTGGGGTGTAGGCTTGCCAGCTCTCTGTTGGGAAACTCCTGGAGATTTGAGGGTGGAGCCTGAGGAGGACAGAGACCCCAGCCGAGTACAATACCATAGAGTCCATCCTCCAAAGCATCCATTTTCTCCAGGGGAACTGAACTCTGTAATCCAGAGATGAGCTGTAATTCCAGGGGACCCCCAGGCCCCACCTGGATGTTGGCATCCCTACTTCATTGGCTTGTATCCAACAAGATTTGGCCACAGAGTAGACCTTGAGGAGTGGAACTTTAACTTTTCCCCTCCCTTTTCCCTCTGAACCTCCTGGATTTTTGTTCCTGAGGTTGAGCAGATCACAGGAACAGTGTAGTAGCAAAGTGAGGATCTACTTGTGTGTGTGGGTATATGGGATATATATATATATTTTAATCTTTACTTTCTTAACTAGGTTGTGACTCTTGCCAAATTTTTTTGGAAGGAGAATAAGTTTTCTATCGACCTTTTCTCTGTTTTCATCCAAATTAATCTTTCCAGAGCACTTTGTGAACAGTCCAAGGAACGATGTGAGTCTGTCCTTGGGATTGTGGGCTTACAATGGCCAGAAGACACTGACTGTACTCAGTTCCCGGAAGAAAATTCGGGCAACCAAACCTGTCTAACCCCTGATGAGGATGTAGAAGGTGACTTGTTTTTCAGTACCTTAAACTGATATTTAGTCCTTGAGGTTTTGTAGGTAGGTATTTCATTTTTGCAATATTTAAGATTAAATTTCCAATCAAATTATAGGTGAGATACGTATATAAAGTGAATACCAACCCATTTGTGAAAGGTGTAATAGTAGGCTGGAGGACAGCAGTATTAGAAGGGAGTACAAATGGCAGACAAATTTTTAATATTTTTTTATTTTAAATATTAACAATAACAAACAACAGCAATTGTGCAAAAAAAGGATAAATGGGTAAACAGTTTCTTGCACATATATGTAAAAACAAATAATAGACTAATCGTCTCATGAATACATTAATATAACACTGTCAATGAGCAATTAACATATAAGATTCCTTATTTTTTAAGATATTAACATTTTTACCATTTTTAGGTTCAACAGTTTTCTTAACAAAAGGTAGCCATTTTTGTAATGGCAGACAAATTTTTAGAACAATGACTTGCGAAAGCCCCTATTGGAAGGGGCCACTAGTGCCTGAGTGGAAGTGGGGGGTGAGCAAGGATGGTTTTGGGCAATTGGACCCTGCACTGGCTGTCAGTCAGTCAGCTCTCAAGCAGCTTCCTGCAGCCCACCCCAGAGGTTGGCCCATCATGGAATGGGTGGGGCATATAGACCTGCAGGCTTGTCCTGGCACCCAGCTCAAATTGAAAGGAGCAGGTGTCAGGTCCCCACAGCCACAACGAAGTACACACTTGTAGAAAGGTTTTACTTTAATTGAAGCTGAAGATGCATTGACAGAAACACTGTTAGGAATGACGAGGACTCAAAGAGCATGACAGGTTATAGGGCATTCAAACAAGCGAGGCCCAATTACGGGAGTTCCCGCGCGCCATTAGGCCTGGGAGCAAACGGTACTATACAGCATAAACAGGTATTCTTTCCACGGCACCTCCGTGAGATAACCCAAGCAACTATCCAGCAGCAAACCTCCTGTGGCCTTGAGAGATACACGTTACTGCGATGAAGCAATTAAGCGCATAAACAGGAATGCATAGTAAAAACAAAAGTAGAAACAATTGGCAGCTTGCTGACAGCAGGCTGAAGAGGTGCTTGGCATTCAGCAACTCTCTCTTGGCAAAGAAGGGGTCTCAGCCACATCCATTGCTAGAACAGAGGATAAAGCTGCAGTCTGCCAGCATCTCTTCTATCTGCTGCTCCTGGCAGATGGCACTCTCACCCCACCCCTAGAGGAGAGGAGGCATGGAAAACAAGCCACCATGAGGTTAAGTGTCCCCTGAGGGGGCAAAGGTAGGTGAGCATGGGGGGGCCTGCTGCTGTCCAGGGATGTATCCCCACCCCTTCCAGGCACAAATGTTGTTATTTAACGTGCCCTTGGACTGGTATTATATTACCCTGTAACATGATTTTCCAAAGTATAAATTAGCTGCTGGACATGGAGTAAGTGTGCTAAAATAAATCATAGCTCTAGGACTTTCTTAATATGGAAAAATGACGGGAACTTTGTAAATATCATTTGGTATTATCAAAGCAACTTAAAGAACTTTCTAATTGGTCTGTAAAATGGTCCCCTTTGTAAATTGTAACCAGCACCGAAATGAACAGGAGCAGCGCAAGCGTCCTTGCTCGACTCTCAGTTTGTTTAAATGGGACTTGAGCATGAAAACTTTCTGATGCTTCTTGGATCAGTGGTGTTGGCCTCCTACTTTATCTGAAGCCAGTATTACCTGTGCACAGCAGCGTTTTCAACAGTGGCAGGAATTTCTTATGGAATTATCATCCCAGAAATGTCTGTCAGGGTAGTTCAGTCCTTGGACAGTTTAAAAAAATAAAACTTTTTACTGTGGCAGGTACTGGGGAAGGAAGTGAACGACCAGTTGATGCCGTTTTCAGCCTTATTTTATGTGTGTTAATGTGTGTGTTTTTATATATTATTGCTAACAACCATCAGGCACTCCAGTGCCTTGATAAACATTCACTCTTCATACATCGGCTCCAGAAAACAGGATAGTTCCTACAAATACGCAGAACATGCCAACTACTCACACTGCCAATTGACTGGCCCACCTGTAACAACACAAAGGAACCGACATCTCACCATGGCCTTCAGCAGCTTTGCATTTTGTAAAAATTCCCTTTTCAATTAAGACGCCTGTAGTCATATCGTAGAAGGCATGTAGTCACTGGAATGCAAGTCTATCTTTTCAGTTTTGTTGCTGGAAAGATACTGGGCTAACCCCGTGGTTGTAGGAAAACTTGTGAGCTCTCTCTTTTTTTTACATCTGTCTTTACCTGATGACTTTTAAAAATCTGATTGGATTTTGTACATTTCCTGACAGAATGCTCACCCAGTCACTTCAAATGTCGCTCGGGGAGATGTGTCTTATCCTCCCGAAGATGTGATGGGCAAGCAGACTGTGAAGATGATAGCGATGAAGAGAACTGTGGTAAATGAACTAAAGAAAACAATGTATTAACTGTAAAGTAGCTGGGATGTCAAGGGCAGTCGCTGTTTATTAATGCTTACAATGTCATATTTGATTGCTGTAATATTTGAATTATTTGGTGGGAGGGAGTGATAAACTAAGCAGAAAATATAATAGCAGGGTGTGAGGTCAAAGGTTGAGGGACTATGCAACTTAAAAAGCTATTTCTTTTTATATCCCATTGTTCTTCCATAGTGCTGAGGTGGTACATAAGGGGCTTTATCCCCCATTTCATCCCCACAATAGTTCTTTAATACAGATTGGGCTGGGGGGTGGGGGCTTGCCCAAGGCTATCGCCTAAGAGTCAAAAGAAAAGACATGACAAAAATGACAGACTTCATAAAGTCAGCCTTTATAAAGTACATTGCACATGCACACGTATACACATACTGGTAATTCAAAATGGGCCATACAGGAAGATAAGAGGAAACCGAACCCTTCAACCCTGCTTGGTTTTACTAATCAAAACCAGGCTTCTCATTCTGTTATTAGTACTTGAAAGGTTAAAAAGGCAGATTTTTAAAGGACACATCTTTCCCCCTCTAAAACTGCTAGGAATAGCCAAGGGGAGCATGGGTTCAATTAGCAAAAGTGAGCAGGGCTTGAAGGGTTAACTTCTCTCTTCCCTACCCATGCATCCTCAACCATGGCTGCACGTGTACAGTCTTTACTTTTTGAAGATTTTTCCACAGTCTTCTCCATGTTTGTTTTAGCAATGAGCTGTATGACTGAGCAAAAATTTAAACGTAGATGTCTGCTCTCAGTCCAGCACTCAAGCTGAACATCACACTAGCCGTCAATGTGACGCTTACAATATGTTTGAAAAAGAAACTTAAGACTATAAACAGGCCCATAGCCAGGATTTTGTAATTCAGGGGGCCTTTAAATAAGTCAGGGGGCACTGACATCACAAAATAAAAAAATAAAATAAAAATTTTAAAACTCACTTTTGCGGCTTTCGCACTCTGCTTGCCTACATGGGAAAGCAAGCCACGCTTGGGTAAGGGGCGGTGGTAGGGAGTCCTCCAGGTGGCCCAGATAGTTGGGAGTCCTCCGGGTGGCCCAGAGAGCTGGGAGGCCTGGGGCTGGATGGAAGAGGGGGGGCCTTGGCGGGAGGTCAGGGGGCCAGGCCCCGAAATGCCCCACTGTAGCTACGGGCCTGCTATAATAGCACTTTGGGTCAGATCAACATTTTTATATAGCCCAGTCTAAGACAGTAAGAGTCTCAGAGAGTACTCTTGTGATCATCAGTAAGTTCTAACTTTTGGCATACAAGTACTCAGTGACCGGCTCAGCCAATCTATTTACTCATGTAGACATATCCTAAAGCAAGTAGCAATAATTATTTTCTAAACACGTGTTAATTTCAAGTGCTTCCATGACTAATTGATGTGTTTTAGCTCAGATGCTCAGGCTTTGTTGCATCTCCTGGGAAAGAGCTCTTCATAAACGGGCAGCAGCAGCCACTTATTCTTTATGAATTTTTCTTAAGTGTTTAGACAGCATGATTAAGACGGCATTCCAAGCCATAAATTCTTGTTTGCAACTGTGGTACAGATGACAGTCTCCATAATGAACATGGGCATTTTGTTTGTCATCACAGATTATACATGTTTTTAGTATTGTTCTGAAGGCTATTATATGGATTATAAACCAGAAAACATCCCAAAGTTACGACACTGATGTCAATGGTTACATAAAACAACATATTGCATGGCGAAAACAATTAGAATTTACATTTCCAGCACAGGTCATCATGATCTAGCCAAAGTTCAGTACTTTTAAGCCCATATAATTCCATGATATACTTAATCATGTGCTTAAATCTCTCCTGTTAAAATCATTGCAAATGCTTCACAAGAACAAGACGGAAAGACACATGTGGCCTTCATACTTGGACCTCCAGGGTCCTAGAGTAAATAATCTTTGGGCAGCCCAGTCCTGAGAAATGCCAGGGGGATGGCAGTGGCACCGCTTATTGGCTCTCTATGCTCAAGGGGGACAACACTGGCCCCTGCACCAGGCACAGACCCATAGCAAACATGCCAGAGACCCTAGCAACCCATGCAACAGCCAGCAATAATGGAGCAGTGGCCAGTAGCATCCCTCTAAGTGGCTTAAGTGGGCACAACCAACCAGTACATTGACCATGGCTCCTCGACCCCCCCCCCCCGAGTGGATACAGATGAGTGTCCAAGTTGCAATGTAGCCCAGTTGCCAGAGAGAAGCTAGGCTTGAATCCATAGCCTCCACACCCAAGATGAGTGCCCTAATCACTGGACAAGCAGGCACCTGCAAAGGAGGAATGGCATCAGGCATTAGGCACTCCATTCTAGCTGTGACATAATCACCAACCATATAGGGCTGGGCAGGGAGCATCACAAAGACGGGTGTAGCCTAAGTGGAAGGGCACTGGAGTAGTATGGCTCAATCCCCTGGTGCAATATCTACATGGGGAGAGGCTAGGCAATATTTTGCCTCCCCTGCTGACTGCAAAGAGTGGGAGGATGGTCCAGCTGTTGAGCTGCCTGGGGCTGACATTTTGCCTGACACACCCTTTCACAGCCCCCTTTTACTGTACACACGCGGCAATCGTTCCTCTCAGCTCCCTTGCACCCCAGCTCTTGTTCTACCCAGAGAACCCCCCCTTGAAAGGGCACACATGTCCTCCTTCAAACTACTCTCCTCAACCTGCCCTCCCTGTGAGGGGTGCACATCAGACAGCAGAGTATGTGAGTGGGAAGGGAGTGAGGACTATGGAGGAGGAGCTGTGTTAGTCTGTTGTAGCTGAATACAACAGAAGTCCAGGAGCACCGTGCTGACTAATAAAATGCACCCCAGCATGAGCCTCCCATGAATCAGAGCCCACCCTCACACATGTGTGAAGACTAGAGGAAATCATTCAAGGAAGTTCTGTGGTGAATTTAAAGGGGGGGAGGGGGAGCTGGGCCACAGGGTGGTGAGGGGCTAGGAGCGAGAGAAGTCAGGGGAAAGTTTTAACAGCCCAATACCAAACAACTAGGAACAAACACACTTTTGAACACTCCAGACTTTACTGACTATGGTGGAGGAACAATTCTTGAGGTGGGACTGAACCTACTTTGTTAGTTCGGGGTGCCCTTTGTATATCCTTTGATAATTGGGCTAAATATAATTGGTTGCTTATCTGGATCTGTTTCACTATTGAGTCAAGGTGTTTGGATTCTTCTTGGAATTTTGGATCTCTCTTATTACTGGAGGTTTATTTCTCTCTGCCCTGCTCTTGGAGGAATCATTGAGATCTGAGCTGTTATTGGAGAGTAAGGATTTATCTTTGTGGAAGATGCTAATAGGAAAGGGGGTCTGAATAGTGCGATTGACTTACCTGGCTGGCTGGCATGACTAATGGGCCAGGGTATAAGTTAATGTACTTGACCAAACCTTTGATTAGTTTTCTAGAGAGGGCTGCATTGGAAGGGAGATTTTTGTTTATTGTCCAGCAAATTGTGTCCTGCATTGACGGGAAGCAGTCAAAGAAAGGTGCCCTGATTAGGGTGGTTCAAGTTCTCATTGGAACGCAGGCTTCTTCCTCGTGCTTTAGCCCCTTAATTGAATGTAGCTTGATCTTGATACAAAGTGAATTTCTTTAATAGTGCATTGCTTCTTCTCTCTGTGTGTCTCGTAGACAAAATGTCTCTAGTGGTCAATAGAATTATTATTAGCTTCTATAAATACGGGAGACTGCGTCTTCTAGAAAATTACAGCTGTCAGAATGACATTTCTTTGACCATGGCTAATATTGTTACTGACGAACAGCCAATGCTTTTAGAGCTCTAGAAAGCTGCCCTCTCCTTGTTCATATTCTTTTTTTGTGGTAAGCACAAATTAAAGGTCTTTGAACATCGTTTGTGGGGACAATGACATATTGAGCATAATCTAGAGAAAATTCAGTGCACTGAAATCCCCTTGAAATCAAGGTGGAGGCCTCATAGTGCTCTGTTTGATGCACTACATTCTCAACATACTGAACTGCTGTATAGTAGGTCATCTAACAGTGTACTGTGAATGATGTCCCTTTTCAGGGCCCATCATTGATTTAATTGCTGTAAATTTAATTTCATTGATTTTCCTTAGTAAATTCAGTTTGATCATCAGGTGAGATGAAAGCCCCTACTCAAGCAGCAAATTTGGACAGCAGATTTTGGGCACACGAAAGCCTCTAGGCAGGCTTAGTTTAGTCTAGCACATTGGCTGTCTTGTTGGACATAGCAATGTACTTAATTTTGATGGGATCCCGCATAGTCTGGAATAGCCATGGAATAGCCAGTTCCAAAACCTCAGATGAGAGGGATTATTCTGCTGTAATTCCCTGATATCCTATAAGCCTCTCCTGAGGGTTGAGATCCTCTGATTTTTATCTGTGCCCCCCAGGAATGCAGCAGGAGGGGGTTGGGCCTTCACACAATATGGTAATGCACTTGTCCACCTTCTCAGCTTTCTGTTAATTCGCCATGTGTTTCCCCAAATCTACTTTGGTAGATCTTTAAAGAAAGATTTTGCTCAGAGTGAGTTTGGGAGCCATGTGAACAGGAAGGTGTGGATTTCTCCTCCCTGCCCATACTGGATACCACATCCAGTGCCATTTCTCCTCACACTCACCATTTCCCCCTGCCAGGTTTTGGGACCTTTTTGATACCTTTAAGAGTTATTTATTTATTTATTTGTAAATTCAATTTATAGCCCGCCCTTCACGCGACATGGGCTCAGGGCGGCTCACAGATAGGCGTAAGCCAACACATTAAAACAGGTTAAAACCATATAAAATCATTACTACAATGTTACAACATATTAAGTGCTCTAGATGTTCCAGAATAATCTTCCATAAAGATGATGTCTCAAAGATGGTACACCCAATCAGTGCTGTCAGTTCCACGTGACACTGTCGTTCTCTCTTCCCAGGGCCAGTTGGTAATGATGGTAAATAGTGATGGTACGATAGTGCGTTAGAACACTGATAGTTAGAAAATTGGTAGTGGACATATTATTATAGCATCATTGCACTATAGCAACATACCTTCTACTGATCACTAAAGAAAGCTAGCAAAAAGCACTCCATCACTTGAGGTGGGGAGAGTGACAGGCGTGAGGGGATAGTACTGAGAAATCCTCTCCCCCATGTGGAGCCTCTCTGTTGCCTCTCTGAATGCCTCTGTGTTTGCAGTGGCAATGAGAGCACAACAGGGAACCGTCCCTGTGTGGTAGCAACCCCCTCAGAAACACTGTGGGACTCAGAATAGATATCTGCAGGGGAGAAATTGGCTAACCCCCTCAGAAACACTGTGGGACTCAGCATAGATATCTGCAGGAGGAGAAATTGGCTTCCTCTCTTGTATGAGCAGAATGTATTCTTCTGGTCATGGACGTCAGAGTTTAGCTCTAACCCCATTCCACCCCCACTCCCTATGATCACTGTAGATCTTTATACTTGACTGTAGATCTTTAGGAACTTCCATTCTGGATGATAACCTTCCATCATATCAGGGTTGCAAGATTTAAAAAAGTTAAAGCCAGTAACAGCTGTTTAAGTGCTTTGAATCATAGATGTAAGCATTACATATCTGGGAGAGCAAGGATCTTTCCTACCTATGAGCCATTTGAATCTACCTTGTTAGCTATTAAACAAGGCTCAAGGGTTCTTATAATTAAGATTGTAGTGATTTTTCACAGGCATAGGGAAAGGATGGGGAACAGATCTCTTGAGAGGGCATTCGTGGGGAATTAGATTACTCCCTCTACTGACCTCTGGATTAGTGTCTAAAGCTGATCAATAGGTTTGTAACATCAGTACTGGCAGAGAAGTCAAGCTGTCCTTCATCCTAATTTATTATCCTTGTCATCAAAGAGCATCTGAAATCCAGCTGTTCAGACTCCCTATATGTGTCTGTAGATTCATATGTACTGATATATGAGTTCTTGCCTGCCATTAAAAATGAGAATTGTTGAAGTGTGTGAAGATGGAACTTACATGCCATTCTGTTCTTCCTGATTTTCAAACCAGAGTCATGAAAAAGATCCCTTTATCAGACTTTTTCTAGTAGTGTTGGACTTTTAATTCCCCATCTGTTGCGGAAGTACCTTGTATTTTTTAGGTCCCAGAAATAAGCAAGGCAACTGTCCACGGGCTTCTTAGCAGCCCTTTCCTATATGTGGATGATGGAATGAGTTACTTTAATTAATGTTTTGAGAAAACAATCTGTATAAAATCTGTACAAAGGTAAATATTTTATAGATGTGTGTTCTACCTTAATTTTCTCCATATGACAAACCACGTTTTTAATATCAAGAGACTGATACAGTTACACAAGAGTTCATCCTGAATGTATTATAAAACCAGTCCAGTTGATTAAAGACACTTGGAGGAGACAGTGGCTGTGTTCAGTGAATAAAGATGAACCTCTGGAAAGGTGCATATCACTGACATTGCTTTCTACCTTATCCCATTTTCAGCCTTATAACCCCCTGTTCTCATTCTTTTTCCTTTTTTAAACAGTTCTTGTTTGAAATATTTTAGGATGCTTCATTCCAAATATAACGAAGCATGTGCGTGTTTAATAAAAAGTGAAGGGCCATTCATTTCAATGGGAAACATAAGCATATGCATAACCCTTCAACAGAAATCAATGGTAATTGCTTACATTTCGTTAGGAAATGCCTAGAGCTTTCACACCAAAATTCTGAACAAAATTACCAAACAAAGGTATGAGATTTGGAAAGTTTAACAGTGCCATCTCAATCCTAAACTGAGTTACACCCATGGACTTCTGGTTACTCAAAAGGGATACTGTAGAGCTGGAAAAGTACAGAAGAGGGCAACCAAGATGATGAGGGGGTTGGAGCACCTTCCCTATGAGAAAAGAGATAACTACAGGGGGAGTGATAGCGGTTTATGAAATTATGCACAGGGTGGAGAGAGCTGACAAAGAGAACTTCCTCTCCTTCTTCCCCAAAGTACTAGAACTCAAGGGCATCCAATGAAGCTGAGTGATTTGGATGTGGCATTCACTGCCAGAGGATGTAGTGATACCTACAGGCATAGACAACTTTTAAAAGGGGTTTAGGTGCTCTCACACACTCTAAATAACACACTTTCAATCTTCTTTCAATGCACTTTGCAACTGGATTTTACTGTGTGAAATGGCAATATCCTAGGGATCTTCTTCGTGGTCTCTGTGCTTCACACCAATGGGTTTAGTGCGCCTGCGCTGACCCGACCGGTGCTGTAGCAAGCTATGTTTCAAAGGATTTTCGCGCGAGTCCCACTGAGCATGCGCAGGAACCCCAGCGCGCATGCTCAGAGGGGACGGGCGCGGAGATCCCGCCAGTTCTCTCTCTACCGCCGCGTTGAAAGGACCTTCTTGCCTTTCCTCCTGACCGGATAGCTGTTACTGCCTTCGGGCCTTTCCCTTATTTCTTGTTTCTTAGGATCATCCTCTATTTTATTTTCTCTACAGTTTACTTTAAAAAAAAAAGAAGGAGAAAAACGAAAACTTTTGTTTTTCTGAGGGGAATCTCCTCAGGCCTTCGGGCCTTCCCC
>NW_015167074.1:217029-235049 GCF_001447785.1 Gekko japonicus
GGGGGGCTCCTGGCCGGCGTCTTGTGCGTGCGCGCCGCACGCACATCACCCGGAAGTGACGGGAGGACGCCCGGCACACTGGGGGCGGGGGCACAGCCATACAAGGGAAAACCATAGAGTTTTCCCTTGTATGATCGTGGCCCCGCCCCCAGCGTACCCGGCATGCCCACGTCACTTCCTGGTGACGCGCATGCAAGGGTGGGGTTCCCCCCGGGGCCCGATTCCGCGGCGTCGGAAATCGGGCCTCCAAAGCGGGGGTTTACCCGCCCCCGGCCCCCACTTTGCAGCCCTACAATATCCACTTGTAGACAGTCACTGAAGTGGATTGAAATTGCATTATTTAGCATGTGTGAAAGCTCCCGGAAGATTCATGGAGGATAGATTTATTCGTGGCTACTAGCCCTGGTGACTGAAGGGAACCTCCATGTTCAGAGGCAGTAAATGTCTGAATGCCAGTGCCAGGATGCAGCATTATCAGAGGATTTTAAACAAGTGTTGGAAATCATCATAGTAGTTCACTTTTATTAAATTAGTTAACAAAACTTATGCCTGCCTTTCTGCTGAACAATATCAGCCCTCAAGGTGCCTGACAATATAAATAAAATAATTGAATCAATAACATAAGATGAAAAAAGCATCAAAAACAGAGTGGTATAAAATATATCAGTGACAATGATTTTAAGGGCTTAAAATGACCCTAAAGAAGCAGTCAAAATTAATTCATAAAAAACAGAACCCACCAATAAGCAGCAACTAAACAGCTAAACTTGCAGGAAAACAAACAATACAATCATAACAAGCAAAAACTTGAACTGGTTAGCACAATCTCAACCACACAAATTCCCAATTCAACCATTGTATTATACACAAAAATAATATGATCTAATAGATGACAAATTATTTTATTGCAAGCTGCCTTGGGCCCCTTTTTGTACATGTGGGGTATGGATTATAAATAGTTTAATAGGTAACAGGTCAGTTTGTGTGTGTCAGAGCTGCTTTTGATAACAGGACAGACTATATTCGACTAATTTTTGAAGTGCATTCTTTTTTGTTGTTGTTGAAAATTTCTTTAGGTTGCAAAGAACGAGGCCTTTGGGAATGTCCCTCAAGCAAACTGTGTATCAAATATACAATGATATGTGATGGCTTTCCAGACTGTCCTGATAAGGTGGATGAAAAAAATTGTTGTAAGTTTCTTATATCATGTTGCCTATATGTTACTCAGCACATCAGTGCCACAGTTAACATTGCATTGCATCCTGCAGAAAATCTCGACTGCAGGTATTTCCATCAGTGCCCCTCCCCTGGCACGGCAGCCCAAAATGCTCCCCCAAACGCTGGTCCTGGGGGACAAGGGTCCTCTGGGAACAGTGTGGCTGGGGAGCTGGAGGTTTGCAGCAGGAGTAGGGAATGGGCAAAAATGACCCCCATCCGTCAAGAGAAATTTCTGCTAGATCCAACCCACAGGGAGGAGTGAGGTCAATTTGTAGACAACATTCATTCTTAATAAATTGTTCCTTTTCACTCTTTTGTCCCTTTCATCTTTACTCTTGTATCAGGTTTTTCCTTCTGTGTCACTTGGTATCTACTATATTATCTGATACCAATTCTCCTTTTTTCTATCACACATAATCATGTCTTGTTTGAATGCCTTCATCCCCTTCTGTATTTTGTTTCTTCCTCTGTCATCTATTTGCCTATTTCCCTGCCCTGACATTTCCTTTCATGTCATACTTTTGCTAGAAATTGCAATCACTTCTGATAGCCTTTCGGTACCTTTTGCTGGTCTGTGTTTGCTTCATTCGCATGTTGTAGTTTATTGTTGTTTGCTTTTGCTATCTTCAGGTATGTTACTTTAACTATTTAGAATGTATTCTGTGCTCCCAACCGGAATTGCATGATTAGAAAGCTAATCTTCTGTGTTCAGAATACACTGTGTTAATTTGGCTGTTTTTCATAATTAACAGCTATAGTTCAGTTTTTCATATTTCAGGAGGTGTCCTGTAACTATGAGGGTTAGAACACTGACCTTGTTTTGAAGGGATTAAATTAAAAGTTGAGCTCTCTCTCTCTCTTTTTTGAACAACCCCAGGATTCCCTGCGGGGTTTAAATTTTAGTTTGCACCTGAAAGCCTCCAAGAGATTACATGACCATTTGGCCTCGATTCAGTTGAAATGTTCAATTCCTGATGTTCTATTAAGGAATAAAACCCAAGCACGGGAACTGAAGGGAATGGGTGTTCAAAAAGGATGGGTTTATGGATCAGGATGTGATGGCACGTTGTCTTACGGCACCATTATTCAAGTTTTTAAAAAGGGATCACTGTGCAAACATTGTTGAACACGAATTAAGTTCTCTAAGTATATACGGTTACCAGTTACCTAATATATTGCTGTATTCTCAAATGTTGTTTTGATGTTTACCATCAAGTTGTACATTCTTTTTGGAAAATTTTAATAAAAAGATGTATACAAAAAAAAAGGGATCACTGTAGGTCCCTGTATTTAGAGAAGTTAACCAGCCTTGAATTAAGATTGGCTTTTACAGCTTTAAGATTTCAATCCATGCCCTCAGTGACCAGGACTGGAAGTTACTTTGGTATTCCTGCCCTGCTTAGACTCTGGGCGATTTCGCACTAGAGCTGCCTTGCAGCGCAGCCCCATTTGCCCTGACACAAACATGTTAATTTCACACCCGAGGCTGCGGGGCTGCATTTGACCCGTGGCTTCGTCCGATTTCCTCCGCAGTTTCGTGATCCTTAAAAACCAGGATCACGAAACTGCGGAGGAAATCGGGCGAAGCCGCGAGTCAAAATGCAGCCCCGCAGCCTCGGGTGTGAAATTAACATGTTTGTGTCGGGGCAAACGGCGGCTGCACCGCGAGGCAACTCTAGTGCGAAATCGCCCTTTGTGATATGGAGGAAGTTGATGATATTTTACATTATATTCTGAGTTGCCCATGGCATGAAGCCCCTAGGTTAAAGTACATCATCCCTATTATTCCACAGCGTAATGGACTCTCCAATCTGGATTTGGACAAATTTTTACGCTCGGACCTTGACCACTATGTCTCTAGCAGAATGGCAGTATTTGCCTTAGCAACAAGGAAAGTAGAAGGAGTATAGGAGTAAATTGATATTTTTTATTGTTTACATTACCATTTTTTATAGTCTAATGTATTATGTCATGGCCTATGGCTAAGACAATAAATTTATACCATGTCTAGAGCTGTCTTTTTGAATTTAATACTAGACTCTTGCTTCCTTATGCTGTACTATCTTTAGGGAGTAGGGTGGGGAATGTATCAGCTGTGCAGTCAGGGCCTGAGTAATGGTTGCATTCAGCACCCAGGCTCATCCTCATTTTCAGTCACTTACATTCCATTTCAGCTGTTTATTAATTTAGATATTTATAAATCTCTTTTCTCCTCAATGGTGACCCATGTAGCTTCTCAGATGGCTAGTTTGCTAGGAAGGGGATGATTCACCAGCTTCCTCTGAGTGAAAGTTGAACCAGGGAGTGCAAAATGCACTGCACCCATAGATATGCACATATAAGCATAATTGTACCTTATTGTTGGAGTGGCTGAAAAAGGGATCTGGTTAAAACGGCATAAATCAGAGCCGTCCTGATTTGCAAGAATATTGTAATTTAAATGTCAGTTCTTCAGTTTCTATTTTTGCTTACTCTTTTCTCATTGTCGGTATCCAGATGATGGTGGTGATAATTATTATTTATAAAGCACTTCAAACGCAGGCACTGTAGAATGATTAGCTTAAAAGGAACAAACCCTCATCGCAGATTAACAGTATTTTAAAACAAAAGACCTTGAGGAAAGGGGAATGGAAGAAGGAGAAGGAGAGGTTGGAGGTCAAAGATTTGACTTTCAGTGCTGTATAAACAGCTGCAAGTAGGGTTGCCAACTCTGACGGCAAATTCCTGGAGTTACCGGGGTAGTGCCTAGGGAGGGTGGAGTTTGGGGAGGTGAGGGAGCTCAGCAGGGATGTGATGCCATAAAGTTCACACTGCCATTTCCTCCAGGGGATCTAATCTCTGTAAGCTGGAGATCAATTGTAATTCCAGGAGAAATCCAGGTGACATCTGGAGGTTGGCAACTCTGGTTGCAAGGAGGGTGCAGGTGTTAGGAGGCATCAAACTGCAGAAGAAGAAGCAGCAGCAAGAAAGGACAGAGGCATGAAACAGAAGAAGGTGTTGTGTACCAAGGGAGACTGTGCACGCGGTCGGGCTCGCATGTGGCCATGCGGACAGGTTAAGCTTTGCATCCAGAGACAATAGAAGCGGAGGTGCCTGACGACAGCAAATACGATGGCCCAGATCCCGGGGAACCAGAGGCAACCACTCCAACACATCCAAGGGCAAGTGCTCTACCCGGAGGGGAGGACAATTCAGAACCAACAGGCAGCCAAGAGCCTAGCAGCACACCAGCCCCAGCAGAGGTCCCTGTGGCCGAGGTCCCTTCCCCAGAACTTGGATCTGGACCTAGGGGGGAGGGGTGTAGTGTACCAAGGGAGACCACGCACGGAGTCGGGTTCACACATGGTCATGCGGACAGGTTAAGCTTTGCATCCAGAGACAATAGAAGCGGAGGTGCCTGACGACAGCAAATACGATGGCCCAGATCCCGGGGAACCAGAGGCAACCACTCCAACACATCCAAGGGCAAGTGCTCTACCCGGAGGGGAGGACAATTCAGAACCAACAGGCAGCCAAGAGCCTAGCAGCACACCAGCCCCAGCAGAGGTCCCTGTGGCCGAGGTCCCTTCCCCAGAACTTGGATCTGGACCTAGGGGGGAGGGGTGTAGTGTACCAAGGGAGACCACGCACGGAGTCGGGTTCGCACATGGTCATGCGTACAGGTTAAGCTTTGCATCCAGAGACAATAGAAGCGGAGGATCCAAGAGCTAGCCAGTCGGCCAGCACGGATCCTAAAAGGAACCAATGGTGGGAGTTGTTTGTAAATAAACCTATCATGTGTGTGTGTGTGTGTTGGGTGTGGTTAAGAACAGGAATATAAGTGGGCCATGGGTTAAGAACAGGAATATAAGTGGGCCATGGGTCCCACTAGTTATCTCAAATCCAGATGTAACCTTGCCCCGCACCGACCCAACGATCAGCGCCCTGCATCGCTCCAGAGTCATGGCTGCCGCCTTGGGTAACCTTTCTGCATTTGACCCTCTCATCCCGAATTCTGGGAAGCATGGGTAGAACAGCTCACAAACTTCGAGTACCAGGAGGTCACCGACGTGGGTAAGAAGGAGGCCTTGTTGCTCAACACGTGTGAAGTAGCCACGATTCGCTTGGTCCAGGGCCTCCTCACTCCTAAGAAACTGGCGGACACCACCTATGATGAGGTCATCAAGGCCCTCACCAAGTACTACGTGCCAAAGCCCACCAAGATGGCCAAGCACATGGATTTTATACGCGTCTCCAGAGGCCTGGTGCTCAGATAGTATATATACCACAGATTAGGAAAAATATAAGGAGGATGCCTGCATAGAATGAGCAGTCAAGGAAGATCTAAAAAGCAAGAAAGCTTCATTTAAAAAAAGGAATCTTGCCCGACTAAGGAAATCAGAAAGGAGCACAGATTTTGACCAAAAAAAAAAATCAAGTTGATAATAGGACAAGTGAAAAAAAAATACAAGGAGCACATTGATAAAACATTAAGAAAATCCAGTTTCTTTAAAACATTACTTTTTTCATACTTCTGGTATTTGTTCCTATTGCAATTGCTATTGTTTTGCTGGGGGGCTTGAGTTGGGATTGGAAGCAAATAAAATGCAAAAGATATATTGGCTAGAATTTGAGTTCTATTTGTTGTTGTTGTTGTTCAGTCGCACATTCGAGTCCGACTCTTTGCGACCCCATGGACCAGATCACGCCAGGCCCTCCTGTCTTCCGCCGTCCTCTGAAGTTGGCTCAATTTCATGTTCGTTGCATCGATGACACTGTCTCACCATCTCATCCTTTGCCGTCCTCGTCTTCTTTGACCTTCAATGAAGTTCTATAGTTCAAGTTCTATAGCTTCTCTCATATTTTGGTTTCACTTTGTGTTGTTGCTGGAGGACCCTGCGATTCCAGAGCTCATTTATATAACCAAGAATATCCAGATATTTCACATATATTATTTTGAATGTTGTTTGTTCAGTTATGTGAGAAAGGATTTTAGCTATACACTTTTTGTTGCTTTTGTTCCTTTCTTGGATCACTGCCAAATCACACTCTGATTGCATTGCCTTGTTAATTTCTTTGTCCCTGAAAACTTGAGAAGATGGGATATGCAATTAAATTTATCTCATCTTCATAATTTGTAATCCACCTGTTTCAATGTAACCCACCAGCCATAGATGATGACCCAACATGGTCTCAATATTTCCCCACCTCCTTGCTTAGAACTGCAAAATCAAGGAGGTTGTCAAGGCCATTATAGGCTGCTGGTAGACTGCATTATTTAGGTCAAAGCATCATAAGCTATAGAGACCAAGTTTATACAACTGTTGCGAGTTGATGCAGATATCCTAAAGGTATCCTAAATATTCAGAAACGTTTTTTCTCCTGCTGTTTGCTAATTGTCTCTTGTGTGAACTATGCCTTGGTCATGTAAACAGAACAGAGATTGCAGCAGTTCTAAGTGCTGTTAAATAAGACTTGATTATTTGAACAAACTGAAATTTTACCTCTGCCTAAAGAAACTCAGCAGTCCTCACTAGCTTCCAATTGAGCAAATACTATAGTTTGGAGGTCTACTAGTACTTCAGCTGAGTACTCCCTTTAAGAAGATGCTATCTTCTTTTCAAGACTTCGCTGTATCTTTGTCAGAACTCTTCTTCCTTAAATCTTGTTTTCTTCCATTTTGCATTTTTCATGACAGCATTTTGCAAAAAGGATGAGCTTGCATGTGCCAACCATGACTGTGTACCCCATAAGGGGTGGTGTGATGGGCAGATAGACTGTGCAGACAAATCAGATGAATGGAACTGTGGTAAGTTTTAGTAGCGGAAGAATTTTCTAGAATTTATAATGTGAGGTTTTCAAACAAAAAAAGTGGGAATTGTTGGAGTAATTTTAACTGCACTTGAAGTAGTTGGCTGGTTCTGGAAATTCAATAAGAGAGATGCAAAAGCTGCCTCCCCCTCCTTACAGATGGGAATTCGAATGTATAAGCCCAAATAAATGCTTTTCTGTATGGTCTGTTGAAGCAGAAACAGAAGGCTCTTATAGTGAAAAAAACCAACAACAACCAAGCAGCAAGAAGCCCAAATAAAAGTTTCACACATGCCATATCTGTATAGTATTGGAGAAAACCAAAAGGGCTGTCATGGTCCATATTTAAGTTCTCCAGCAGAAAATAATTGAACCCATTGTATACACGAGACTATTGAAACCAACGCGATTTCCCCCCGTTTGCATAAGGACTCTGCTGTATTATCAAGTAGTCAGATGCTGAGTAAATTATTTTTAATGTAAGCTAGATGTCTGTCCAGCAGTTTAGAGAAAACAAATAATCTTTATTCATAAGGCTGGGAAACTCACTATGAATAAAGAACGCATCAACTGATCTAAATAAGGGGTGGGGAAGGATTTTGAAAGATAGAAGATGTAAAAAAGCTATTCTTGTACTGTGTTGGGAATGATATGTAACACTTTTTAAAAAAAAAATAAGACTGACAGGAAAAAATCCTGGAAGAATTATTTTCTTCTAATATATACTCTATAACAGTTTTGATCCCATGTTGCTATTACCTGTGACGAAAGACAGAAAGATATTCTGATATAGTGGTTTTAAAGAAAGGAAATCAACCATTCTCCAGGCCTGGCTCATGAGCCTCGTGGGCTACGAGGATATAGTTTTCCATGGAGTGCTGAAGCTTGCCGTTGTCTTCTTATAGTCATTAGATGTATTATTGATTGCTCAGCAGCAGAATGAATGTGATAACTGCAAGAACAGCCTGTTCCTGAACCACTTAAGAACAATGGATTTATATTTCACATTTCGTTAATCTGGGCTGTTGCATTAGCAGGGGATGGTCTTAGGTATTCCTTACTCCATTAATAGTTTCGCTGATTTCAATGAATCATTTAAGAATTAAGATGGTAGTCAACACAGACATGGATTGGGTCATCTTCTGAGAGCTATTATTTCCTTTATTTAATCATTTAAACCAAACCCTTCCTGCATTCAGGGCACCTTCCAACCAGTTATAAAATGTTTTAAAACAAGGAAAAACAACCATTATATCAAATAAGATAAAACTATCATAAAAAACAGATGCAAAGTAAGATAGTTTTGCATGCCCTGTGAAAAATGTATAAAGTAAGAATCTTCTGTACCTTCTCTGATAGGCCATTCCATAAGGATGGAGAGCCACAACTGAGAACTAAAAACGTCCACCAGTTGCTATACTGACTAGCCAAACAGAGGGCACATCCAGCAGGGACTGCTGAGCAGATCAAAGATGGCACTTGGGCTCCTATGGCGAGAGCTCGTGTCTTGGATCCACTGGAGCTTTTCTGAGGGTGGAATCATTTCTACCTGTGAAGTGCAATTTTCTTGCCTCCCCCCTCATGCTGCCGTCAGTATGCCTCTCAAAATGCCCTCCATCTGGATGGCTTCCATCTTCCAGGAGCAGCATTTTGGGGGGAGCATTTTGGACTTCAGCACGAAGGAGAAGGTGAGGAATCTGCACTCCACAGGCAGGAGTCATTCTGCCCTTGGAAAAGCTCTGGTGGATACAAGTCCATACGTTTAGACATATTGGTGTTTTGTCCTCATGGGGATACATAAGGAGACACACAGTGTCTTTGACTAGATTGTAGGGCATACAACATATTTTATATATGCCCAGAAACAAGGGATTGGACGGGAGCTCCAGTTCAGTGACAAATGGTTCTGTCTTGTCGACCTTTTTTGGGACAGCTTTGAACAGCCCAGATATCTGGGAGGCAAGCAGATTTAGCTTTCCCTTCTTAGGTGTCGCAGGCTGTGAGCCAAGCGACAGTCTGAAGGCTAGAGTGAAGGAGATCATGCCGGGATATTAGGGTTATCTAAATGGGCTCAGTGCATCACCCTGATGAGTAAAAAGGATTTATCATACATCACCACATTTGGATTGTGGTGAAATGGTCATTGGTGTCTACCTGCAATGCCATTTGATGAAGGTAGCTCACTCATTATGAGCTGCATTTTTCAAGTGTTGAGAAACCGAGTAATGGGGAAAGTAATAGAAACCCAAGTGTAAGCTGTCCCTTTTGGCATATTAAAATTACATCTTCCTTTTTTCCTTCACAGTGACTGTGTCTAAAAACATGAGCTCCTTGATGTTTCTGACTGTTCACAGGTCAGCTACCACTTACCACGTATGTGCTGATGGATGGGAAGAAAATTTAAGCCACTTAGCATGCAGACAAATGGGTTTAGGGTAAGGTCAGTAGTTTGTAGCACTGCTAAATTTTCTGAGAGTGTCAATAAATGTTGGTACAGTTGGTTGAATCTGTGAAGTTTTCATAATCTTTGCTTAATCTGTTTCCTAGCTTAGTGCAGCTGAGTTTTCTGCGAGCTCTCTGATGTTCAGAACTGTGTATGGGTTTTCATTTTGCCACATTAATAGAAGAACTTGGAGTCAACTACTATAATTTAGCAAAAAAACCTTTTCTTCCTTATACCTCAAAACAATCGAACCTACCTGTTAGGATTTCATCTGCTGCCTTTAATGAGGTTGGACCCTTCAGCATTGTTAAGGCTGCAGTCCTGTGCACATTTACTTGAGAAAAAGCCACTCTTAATGGAGAGGGACGTAGGGCCAAATTAGACCAGGCAGTGTCCTCATGTCTGACAAGGGGACACCCAAAGGTCATTTCGGGGGGGATCGCGGGGGATCGCAGTTCCCCCGGGTGAGGTACGGGGGGCGGGGCACATCGGCTTTGCAGGTCCACCGCCGGGCCCCTCATGGGGCTCGGCAGTGGAGCTGCAAGGCCGGCGGCGGCAGCCGGGACCGTTGGGGGCGGGGTGTGTGGCCTTATGACACACTTCCGGTGATGTCAGGGGGTGTGGCATATGCTAATGAGTGATGCTAATGAGTTCCCCTAGCTCTTTTTCTACCAAACGACCTCTGGGGACACCGCTGCCATTTTAAAGCCTGCAATGGGTGATTTCAAAAAATCCATGAGGGGATCAGGCTCACAGCACAGTGGAACAAGGCAATCTTGTTTCCCCCCACATCTTTTCAAGTGCTGAGAGGGCATCCTCCCACAGCTGTTTTGGACTTTAAAATGGCACCCAGGGGGGGAGGACAAGACTGCCTTGTCCCAGTGTGCTGTGGGCCCAATCAAGATGAGACCTTCGCAGCATTTCTAAATTGCCTGTTTTATTATTAATTAATTAATTATATTAGGCTTTATATACCGCCGTCCCTGCAAGCAGGATCAGGGCAGTATACAAAAGAGTCCTTCAAAAATACATACAAATCATGTCTTTTTCACGAACCTAAAGAACCGCCAGTGGGAGAAGCTGCATGAGCTCAGACTATTCTACATACAACTAGAAAGGCTCAGGCCAATATACAAAGAAATAGAGATAGGACGAGGTATCCTGTGTTAGGCAGGTTAGCCTACCATAGGGAAGGGGTGGTTAGGAATAGGTGAGAGGGTCAAGGGAGAACCCCGATGGGCCAGCTAAGCTTATCTTTAGGGTCTGAGTCAAAGGGTGACCAGCCTAGGGAAGTGTCTGGCCTATATAGATAAGATCCACACTTCCAGCCTAGGGAAGTGTCTGGCCTATATAGATAAGATCCACACTTCCAGTGCGGTGAAGGCAATACGTATTGAAAGGATCAGAGATCCCACTGTTTCGTGAGCCTTGCTCAGATAAAATCGCTCCATCTGTCTCACCAGGAGAAACCACCAGTTAGTTTTGTAACCCAGTTGGTGTCGCCCAGTTTAACTCTGAAAACTGTTACAGCTTTAGAACATTTCACTTGTCACCAAAATAAGCTGTTTAACCTTTCTGCAGAAGAGACAAACTCGTCATTGTGTTGTGAAAATAAGGGGTCTCGGTGAGTCCAGAAAAAGGGAAGGAAATACTGTAAGCTCTTGGAGGATTGGCTACATTAGGGGTGTGTCACCTAATATGCAAAGGAGTTCCTGCTACAAAAAGAGCCCTGGAATCACTGCCTGAAAACCAGGGCTGCCATCTGTAGATCCATGCAGTAACTTCACCAAGTTATCCAGCCTTCTTGAAATATACATCTCACTTTACTGACTGCTTGCCAACACACATTTATTGTATGCCGCCCTTCTCTAGGCAGCCATTGAGGAGTCTGTGATGGGTGGAGTTTAAAAAACAGTTAATAAAATCTCAGCATAACAACACAGGGATAGTGTATCATCACTTGTCTTCTAAAAGAAAAGAATCTGGTCTGTAAATGGGCATTCATTAGAGCAGGTTTCCTGCTTTAAATACTTAGGTATGGTCCTTCAATCAAATGGGGCTAAGAAAGCCCATATACAGTATGTTGCCTCCCAAGGTGAAAGAACAGCCAATGCTATTCTTAAATTCTGTCGCACCAAAGGGGCTTATTATGTGCCAGCTGCCCAAAAACTCTTTCAAGCAAAGGTCAAAGAGAACCATCTTAATCATGTTTACTCAGAAGTAAATCATGTTTTATTCACTGGGCTTACTCTCAGAGATATCGTTTTAGGATTACAATCAAAGTGTCTTATCTATTGACTACTATTGGGTCATGTGCTATAGAATTGAGAATGTGCTATGATTGAGATGGTGTTGGGTTTTGGTTCTGTGTTCTGATTGGGCGTAGGGACCTTAATTTGAGCTCTCTGAAGATCTGTGGGGGCAGTAAGGGTTATGGAGTCTCTCGTCACCCACCGTTCTTCCTTGCTTAAACATACACAAGGAAAAAAATGGAATTCTCCTTAATGTGTAATTTGAGCCTGAGCCTCAAAGGAAATATTTTATGGTGTTCACGCAGGGCTATAACCAGCCTACCTTGCCAGGTGTGGTTGCCATATTTCCAGATAGGGATTCAGAGAAATAAATGAAAGTAATAAAAACAGAAACTTGTAAAAACCCTTTCACTAAGCCCATAAGTTCACGAACTGTTGGTGTCAGAAATATACAGGGCTCTAGTCGGGGGGGAGCTCTCAGGTACGGAGCTCCGGAAGAGAACCTCTAGGGGGCGGGGCGGTCACGTGGTGAAGCCCCGCCCCCTACTTTACCCCGCCCTCTGCTTCGATCCTCATTCTGTTTGGGAATGAGGATGAAGCAGGAGGGTAAGTAGCCGGGCCTTCTGACACACTTCCGGTGATGTCAGGGGGTGTGGCCTTCTGTCACTTCCGGTGATGTCAGGGGGCGTGGCATATGCAAATAAGTTATGCTAATGAGTTATGCTAATGAGCTCCGGCAGCTCTTTTTCTACAACAAGACCCCTGGAAATATATAAACTGAATAACAATAAGGACAGTTACTTTTAAGTTTGCAAGTTTTTGTACACTTATAATGAACACGTTTCTTGTGTAAACCATAATATCCTTAAGTTATTTCTGACCCCTTGAAGCATCCTACCATACCCACTTGCACTTCAAGAATACATAAGGGAGATAGTCATTGTGAAAATTCCACCAGTTGGAATCTTGGGTGAGCAGAGCTGAATGTTCACATGGGTAGATTGCAGCACTACCATTTTTGCACTGCTGTTTCCCCCCCCCCCCGAGGGGCTGAACGTTACTTTTGCATGAATAGGGAAAGGGGAACTCAAAGGCCATATAAACCTCATGTATGAAGACCTGGAAGTAATCTAGACCAGTTCCAAAAATGGAACTTGTCATATTATCCAAATTACAATGTAATACAAGCAGAGATAAGTAATAAACGAACCGTACTGGGGCCAGTGGCAGGCAAAGAACAATTTTATGACAAACGTACTAAATATGCTAGGTGGCTTATGCCTATGTATGAAAAATAAGCCAGAAAGTCAGTAGTATCAAAAAAGGTGCTTTGCCAACTCTGCTGAGATTATTTCCATCTGGCTGCTCTGTCAGACAGCCTTGCCAAAATACCCCTTTTGTCCATTCATCTGCAATTTGTACGGTCAGAAGCTATTCCCTGTTTTAAATCATTCTAAAAAGCATCTAGTTAAAACGGAGAAATCAACTTTGAAAAGCAGAGAGCATCGTGTTGCTGGTTGAGAATCTTGGGAAGCTTTTAAGAGGTTTTATTCAGAATTCTCTGGTTCCTTTCCCAAAGATTATTCTCTAGAAATGTATTGATTGCAAGAACTGAGGAGCAGTGCTCCTTGGGGAAAAAATTACTTGCTACTGATGTGGATCAAGTGTCACAACATAAATGTTTAGAACTAAAGGCTTTTATAGGAGAAGAAAACCTGGTCGCTAAGGATAGAGGTTTTCATTATTGGGGTTTTCAGAGCAGTCACCTCTCCAGCTCAAAGAGATCAGTGACAATAATGCCCAGAATTATAATGTGATTCATACATGCATGAGCATCACTTTATTTTTTCATAACTTTACTGTTCAGTACCTGGACTGGTCCATGTGTGCATACTTATCACTTAATTACTGATATCAAATAATGACCTGCACGTGTGAATGAGCCACTGAAGATCAAATGCCACAGAAAAAACATTAACATTACTTCAAACATCATGCTTTTCAATGGAACTTGTTTACGTATTGAGGAATAGGCCATCAAAGCTTGGTCCAAACACACATATATAAACTGTTTGATTTCTCTGCACTTGACAAGTCATATATGAATGTGCGGACTACCTTAACTGAAAAGAATTGTGATTAAAGTGATGCAGTGTTTTACCTGTGATGTTAAGATTTTGAGGGCACATTCAACATGCATGAGGTCATGTTACCATTGCAGTCATCTCATGCAGGTGAACCAAGCTTTGGTGGTCTGTACCTGAGTGCATGAACAGATTTCATTAAGAAATGTTTGTTTGGAGGGACATTGTTAGCCAAATTGCTCTATTATTTAATAAAGATGGGGGATTATAATTATTAATATGCAATTGACTTAACTATAGGATCAGACCTGTGTATACCAGAGTTAGAATTCCCAAGAACCCAGGAACTGACACAGAAACTGGGTGGCTAAAATAATGATTTCTTTACTAAATATTCTCAAGCATACAAACAATATTCAAACATTCACACACACAATACAGACTTAAGGGAGCAGAGGTGATTGATAGCTAGTGGAGGGGTTATGGGGTGATGCTACCTGTCCAGATGTGCAGAGGTCCATGAAGATGAGATTATGGCCTAAACCCAGAGAGTTTAGGGGTGGACTGCCACTTGGCATCATGGCAGAAGCACACGGTCTAAGGCCATGTGTTCGCTGGGATATGACCATTGGAAGACAATGCAGACCAATGGGCGGCCCTGGGGGCTGGTCTAAAGGTAAAGGTAAAGGTTCCCTTGCTCGAAAGCCAGTCGAATCCGACTCTAGGGTTGCGGTGCTCATCTCCGTTTAAAAGCCAAAGAGCCAGCGCTGTCCGAAGACGTTTCTGTGGTCATGTGGCCGACATGACTAAACGCCAAGGCGCACGGAACGCCGTTACCTTCCCACCGAAGTGGTACCTATTTATCTACTTGCAATTTCTTGCTTTCGAACTGCTAGGTTGGCAGGAGCTGGAACTAGAGACGGGAGCTCACTCCGTCTTGCGGCACCCTCGGGTCTCGAACTGCTGAACTACCAACCTTCCACAGCCTGCAGTTCAGCGTCTTAACCACTTGAGCCACCGCAGCTCTAGGTGAGAACAATAGATTACCTGGACCAATGATGAGTCCCAGGAGTGTGTGGCATCAGGATGGGCAGGGCCTAGATGTGACCAATGAGCTTCCAGAGAGGCAGGGTCTGAATGTAACAATAGAAGCCAAGTGTTGGGTGGCTAGTTGAATGGATTATCTGACCACTAATGGTTCTGCCAAAACAGTTGAATAGGTTCCCAGATACAAACAAAAGATGGGAGATGGGTCCTTGATTAGCGTCAGGAAGGATCGTTAATAATTTGAATGCTTGATTGGTTTATCTTGGTATCCTGAGGGATGGAGCAAGGAAGGACAAAGAATTCACACATAGACATGAGATGACACAAAAGGTCTGGGTGAGGTACTGGAGAGAAGAGGACTATTTGCCAGGTGGCCTCTGAATAGACTTTAGAAATGTAGATACTTCACCTGGTGGAACTCATTGTCATTCCATAAGTATCTCTCTGCTGGGTGGAGGGGGAAGACTGGAGGCTTGCTTTGAGGTTGCCTGTCACCTGAAAATGGAGACCCCTTTTTCAGAGCTGTGGCTAGCTCTGTGTTTCAGAACCAGGATTGCCTTCCTTGGCCTGAGTTTTGTGGGTCTCTGGGTCAGGTTAGAAAGTGGGATGCCCCTGCTTTGGGTAGCTTTGGGGCTACCCAAGAGTAAAAGGCAGTGCCTCACATGAATATTTTCCCCCATAGTATTAGTTTTTTTATGGCTTCCATATGGAAGTCACCATTTCATGCCACATTGTTCAAGTTATGAACATGCATGAATAAGGCTTCTTCCACACAAGGATGATCCACACACTATGCTGTCGTTGTGGTTATGATTGCAGAGGCATTTGGAGGAGCAACAGAGGGTCCAGATGGGTCTCCTTGTGTCTGCCGTCACACCCTCTTTATTCTGGGATTTTAAAGAAGCTGACAAAGTTTACATACCTCACTAGAGACTGGGGCTGACATTTTGATGGGCAGTTGGTATTCTCCCACTGGATGGGAAATAGCCATTTGTCAGTGATCAGTTTTGGGAAAGAAGTTGGGAGGAGATTTCTAACCCTGTAGACAGACAAAGAATGTCAGTCTCCATTACCAGGATGTTTTCTTCCCCTGGGGCCAAAGATGCAGCCAGAATGGATTAAACATCTCTGGGGAGCGTGGTCCAAGAAGGCAAATGTTTAACAAGGGAAATATGCAAAAACTAGTGGAAATGACTAAGAATGGAGGATCACAACAGGACCACAGGTGGGAAGATGCGTTTTGTAACATTTTCTCTTCATTATTATCCACTGCCAAATTTGGAGTCTATTATACTCTGGGGTTTGAGTGCTTCTTATGAAAATCTGCTGAATGCGGAATTGCCTGATGAACTGCAATACTTGCAAGACCCTGGCATGCAAGCAAATTGGGGTTTCAGCTGATACGTTTCGCGGAACTAAAACCAGTCTACCTCTTATGGATTGGCTTGATAAATGGAACTGTTTTCCAGGTTCTCTCAAAATACTCGTTTATTGTCAGAGAAAATTACATTTCAAGGTGTACATCTAAGATAATTTAAGGGTCTGCTTAGAATATTTTAGGCTTATACCTTGAAATGTAAAGTACCAAACATAGACAAAGGGACTTTCTCAAGCCAAAACAAGGAAAATACATAACTGTTCATTGAGCAACATAGTGAGTTGGATCAACCAGCTTATCTGCTGCTGATAAAGAAAGGAAGGGGACCCCTTTGATCACAGCAAAGGTTCTGCTGGTAACCACAGGATCTGCATGGACAAGAGCCATGTGGCATGGGGGCTATAGTAAAGAGCGCAATTAATGTTTGGTTGAATGGTAAATTAGATATGTTTAAAAAGTTATTAGATGATAGACATATGTTGAATTGTGAGGGATTTTTGTGTAATTTAAGGGGAATAACCCCCCTTTCATTTTTTCAAATATTTATTTATTTATTTGATTTTTACCCCGCCCTCCCAGCAAGGCCAGCTAAATATTGCTAAAGGATGCAAAAAATAATTTTCTGTGTGCAGATTAAGTTTTGTGAATGCTGAGCAATTTTTAATTATACAGAAGAATGAAAAAATTAGCGAGAAAATGTATCCCTTTGCTTTTTATGAATTGTTATGAACACCCTTCTTTCATTTCTTTCATTGGAACCCACCCAATGACCTTTTCATAATGTCATGATTTTGTATTTTGGAAATGGTGGGTGGGAATTACTTCTCATGAGTTTTTATGTTTTTCCCCACTGTTAAGTTCAACTTTGTTTCCTGCCTTAAAGTAAAGGTTCCCTTGCTCGAAAGCCAGTCGAATCCAACTCTAGAGTTGCGGTGCTCATCTCCGTTTCAAAGCCGAAGAGCCAGCGCTGTCTGAAGACGTTTCCGTGGTCATGTGGCCGGCATGACTAAACACCAAGGCGCACGGAACGCTGTTACCTTCCCACCGAAGTGGTACCTATTTATCTACTTGCAATTTCTTGCTTTCGAACTGCTAGGTTGGCAGGAGCTGGAACTAGAGACGGGAGCTCACTCCGTCATGCGGCACCCGGGTCTCGAACTGCTGAACTACCGACCTTCCACAGCCTGCAGTTCAGCGTCTTAACCACTTGAGCCACCGCAAACTACAAATTCCTGCCTTACCAAAGATTATAAAGAAAAAAATGTAGGCTTTTAACGATGGCACCTCATTCACCGAGAGGGGTGAATGCAGTGGGTGAATGCATAATTTAATGAAATATTAATAACCGATGAACTGGTGGTACCAAAGAAATAGCCTTTTTGATGAAGTATTTGCATAAGCAGCCTTATAGCAGAGTATTTCAAAAACAGAAGGAAACTTTTACTTACCCAGAGGCAAAAGGAGCCATAAAATGGACTTAATGACTTGCCAGATCTGATTATTTGCTTTTGAGCCTTTTTAAAGAGACCTGGTTTCAGTGCCATCTGAAAGGGCCTCCTGGACTTGAAGGGGGGGGGAATCCTTCACTCTTGATAATGTCTTATTAAAAAGCAGTTGGAATTACATTGACAGATACATAATGGACCAGGCGAGAATGGTCAGGAAGAAGGAATCCACAAGGGGCAGACATTGAATGTGATGGCTAACAATATAATAGAAACATGAATGCATTAGACAGATGCAAAGTAACATGAACTACACTTTGGGCCACTAGAGAAAAAGCTTGCTGTTTCCATTTCCCACTCTTT
>NW_015167074.1:235085-237793 GCF_001447785.1 Gekko japonicus
AGAATAATAAAAAGGTATCTGGTCCAGACTTGGCAAAAGCTTTCCCTAAAGTATCTGTACAACTAGGATATAAAGAGCAAATCTAGATGATACTTACCATCACATGAAGGCCAGAGAAAAATCTTCCACAGAGAAAGAGCAAAGCTGAAAAACACCCTAAAGTTAGAACCTGATTAACCAGTGTGGTGGGCCCCTGATCTGGTGTTCAAACACTGCATGTGCGGATAACTGTACAGATGGTAAAGAGCTTTTAGGTGGATACTCCTGGTGTGCAGTTTCAGAGTAAGCAAGGGCCTGTACATGAAGCAGTTTTCCAGGCAAGTTGAAACACTGAAGAATTACATTTTCAATTAGCTAAACAAAATGTTAATTGCTCTGACAAATGTTGGAAATGTAAAAATTGGTTCTTTTTATCACATGTGGTGGTTATGTGATGTTATAAAGAGGTACTAGAGATGGATTCATGAGATAATGGAAAAAATAACAAGAACTAATACCCCGTTTACTCCAGAGATACTGTGTTATTGAATATATTTCTGAAAGACTTTGATAAAGCAGATAGGTATTTGATCATTCATATGTCAACATCTGCAAGGATAGTATATGCCAAATATTGGAAAACAATGGAAATACCAACGAAACAAGAGTACGTGAACAAAATATTTGAAACGGCGGAAAATGACAAACTGACACTTGAGATGAGAGCTGGTACAGAATGGACTTTTCAAAAAACTTGGAAGAGATTCTACGATTGGTATAATGTAAAGGCAACTGATAAATAAATGTAGTAATTTGAGAACGCAGAAAAGATAAGCTTAGTGGAGTAAAATAGATAATGAATTTAGAAATCTAACCAGCAGAAGAAATGAAAAAGTCTTTTGTGATATGTTATATGTTGTGGGGGGTAGATGGGGGTTGTTTGTATGTATGTTTGTATGTCTGTAGTATATAATGGAAAAAATAATAAAAGTGTACCCTCGGGTACTTATAAAAAAAAAAAAGAATTACATTTCCATGATTTTCAGGTTTTAATAAAAGTAAATGTACTGAGTTGCCCTGCATTTGTGTTTGTTTCAGGGGGCCACCTGTGACAGAAATTGTACCAGATTATAAACAGCTACATCATGAGAACTGGTTGAATCTGCCATCTGAACGGGAAAGCAAAAATGCATCAACCGTTCACTCCCTTTTAGTGGCAGGGTAAGAGACTGATCGCTTTCTACTGCTGTGCTCTGTATGGTTGCTAATTTATAGTCCAACAACCAATGTTCCCTCTAAGCTGTGGAGTCTTGTGAGCAAAAATTTTGCTTTGTGAGCTACTGGCATTGAAGTTGTGAGCGAGCGATTTGGCTACTGCATAAATTAGTTTGCTCTGGAGCCCTCCTTCCTGAGCTAAGACAAAAACGTGTGAGCTGGAGGCTAAAAAACTGTGAGCTAGCTCACACTAACTCAGCTTAGAGGTAACACTGCCAACAACCCTGATCCAGCATGGCAGATTCCAGTGCTAGACAGTGAGTTTTGTCTGGATGCAGCTACACATCCATTTTGCGCAGCACAGTCAGACAGGAGGCATCCAGTATAACCTGCAGTTATACTTCAAGATACAGGTGGAGGTATACATTTCCATTCTCATTGTGATTACGATGGGAATGTGCTTTTCAGCCACTGCCTTCGGTTGAGTCGCACTGTTGCATTATTTTGATTTGGATTGCAAAACAAGTGTAAAATGCTTTACATGTCTATAGGTAACACTAATGCTGGATATGTAAAGTTAAATACAAGTCATCTGCACATTGTTTTGTAGTTTAATCTGGTCTTGCATTTTACTACTATATCCCATGTTTTCAGTTAACTTCGTGTTTAGGGTAATTGCACATGACTTTGGCTAGGAACCAGTGTGCACATTCAGCACATGTGATCTCTGTCGACTGCAAATGCCCTGAGTTTAGGTTCTCTAGCAACTTGAAAGGGAGTGTAGTGAGAATAACATAAATTGCACTGTCCTTGTGATCCAAGGTGTGACATTGGGGGATTAATTGTGTTGGTAAAGGAAGTCATAAGTACATTTTTAAACGAGAGGGTAGTGCCAGCAACCTTTGATGGAGACAGCTCTGGAAAAGCCATCCTTGGATCTCAAGGAATTGGACAACTATTGGCAGGTGGCAAGTATTCCCTTTTTGCATTAGGCGTTTAACTGACTATCTAGAACTATTTCAGTCCAGCCTGGTATGACAACAGAAACAGTCCCAACATCCTGTATTTGGAGATGTAATGATTATTTAATGAGAGTAGAAGACAACTGGTGCCTCATGTGAGATATTCAGCAGGTAAATGATGCAGCAGTTTATATAATAAGCAGCAGTGCCATCTGAGTTAATGGAATTATCTCTCATGAAAACTTGTTTTTTCCCCTCTAATCAAGGTTGCCATGCAGAAGCAACAGCGTGATATCCCTTCTGTGCACCAAAGAAGGTAAGATGCATCATTCATTGAACTATAAATGTGGAGATCAGGCAGATATTTCCAATTTGTCAACAAATCCCATACATTCAATATAATATTTAGAAATAATTAACAATACTTTTATTGCAGCTGCCTGGTGCAGTACTGAAACTAGGATTATCAAAACTGGAAGCAGAGGAAGATGTACCTAGTAACAGGAATACTTATAGGCAGGGGTCATTTACTTCTGAAGCGCGGCGCGCCCA
>NW_015167074.1:238031-241689 GCF_001447785.1 Gekko japonicus
CTCTAGTTCCAGCTCTTGCCAACCTAGCAGTTCGAAAGCAAGAAATTGCAAGTAGATAAATAGGTACCACTTTGGTGGGAAGGTAACAGCGTTCCATGCGCTTTGTTGTTTAGTCATGCCAGCCACATGACCACGGAAACGACTTCGGACCGCGCTGGCTCTTTGACTTGGAAACGGAGATGAGCACCGCAACCCTAGAGTCGGACTCGACTGGATTTCGAGCAAGGGAACCTTTACCTTTACTTTTACCTTTCCCCTGAGCTTCTCCGCTTTTGTGGAGAAACTCAAGGAAGGGGGGGATTTAAATGCCTTTCTTTCCCTTCCCCACGTGGGGAAGGGAGAGAAAGGCATTCTAAACATGCCTGGGTTCCCTGCCTGATCTTCTCCGGGCCGCGGGCCACCTGGAGAAAATCAGGCAGGGAACCCAGTCATGCTTGCATGCCTGCCCTTTGTCAGGGGATGTGGCAAATGAGTTATGCCAATGAGCTCCTGCACCTCTTTTTCTACGAAATGACCCCTGCTTATAGGTTCCTCCCCCCCACCCCACATACCTTCTATTCCTGTAGAGGCATGTGTACAAATTATGAATCAAATCCTAGCATGCTCTTCACCTCCATCCTTGACACAGTGTGCCCACTTTGCTTTTTTGTATTCTTTTTCTTCAACCGTCTGACATATATTCCTGATGAATCATTTGTTTGCCAATTAAAAAAAAATTACACTCTCCAAAATATCCACCTATCTATTCAGGGAGTGGAGGATTGGACGTTGGACATGGGGTACAGCCAGAGTGCTGCACACATCCCTACTTGGAAAAGAGATGAGAGCTTTACAAGGTCATTAACACAAGTCAAACAGCCTACACAACTCTAGATTCTGTCCCCAGCCAAAAGAACAAGATCCCTCTATCCTGAACCCAGTTTAGGTAGAAAGACTCTCTGTATGCTTAAAAGTGGGAAGCAGCCTTCTGCACCAGGCTTTTCGCCAGATCTATGTGTGTGTCTCTCTCTTCTCCCTGGCTCTCTAACTACTTCTTCTTTGTTACCCTTTTTCTCACTCTCCATTGAGTAGATCGGTCTTTCATCATGAGGGGGCAATTAAAATTATAGCTATTGCGACTGGTTACAAATACCCTGTTTCCCCAAAAATAAGACCTACCCCAAAAATAAGCCCTAGCAGGATTTCTATGCATTTGTGGTATAAGCCCTAGTGTGTCTTCTTGAGAAAAAATAAATATAAGACGGTGTCTTATTTTCGGGGAAACACGGTATACTACGTTACTTGTTCTAACAACTCTGGACCGTTTTGCAGCAGGCATCTCACGAGCTACCACTTAAAATATCAGTTGATGTTGTTATAATAGCTCCAAAAATTTACAAGGAATTATTTATAGAATAAAGATTGAAGGTCAAAGAAGACGGGGACGGCAAAGGATGAGATGGTTAGACAGTGTCATAGATGCAACGAACATGAAATTGAGCAAACTTCAGAGGACGGCGGAAGACAGGAAGGCCTGGCATGATCTGGTCCATGGGGTCGCGAAGAGTCGGACTCTACTGTGCGACTGAACAACAACAAAAATAAACCATGCTGACACTACATTGAGGGATCACAAACATGGTTAGGAGAGGACTAGTAATAATCATTGTCACGTGTTACGGATGGTGCCAGTTTTTTAGAAGGGTAATAATGAATACTTTTAGATATATTGGCCAAAAGAGGATAGGAATGCCTTTCACAGTTAAAACATTCGGGAGGCAGATTCAGATTTAAGGTACCTTAGAGAGAATGAGTAGAGAGTCTTTCTGTTTGGACTGAGATCAGGATTCTGAGTTAAACGGGGTACTTTATATACACTTCGCCACGAGGAAAGAAAAGTCTGGTTTGCTATTCCTATTGAATCTCTCAGTATTCCTCTTTCTCTGCAGGGAAAGGCCCCGGAACCACTTGAGCCACCGCAGCTATATTATTAGGTTGTCTAAAATTGTGAAGTAGGAAAATAACCCAGATCACTTGATGGGGGGAGATTTTAATGACATGCTAGATGCAGCTTTGGATTGAAGCAACCCCAAAGAATATTCATTGGTAAGATCTAAACTCAAAGCCTATATGGCTGAACTAGGTTTGACTGATCCCCAGCATATATTGCATCTAATGGACAGAGAGTATACTTTTATTTATTCTGTGCATCATAATTGTTAACGGTTAGATTATTCTCTTGTTTCACCTTCTCTGATATTATTACCTGTAATACAGATGTTATTGTTATTTCTGACTGTGCCCCCCATATAATTAGTCCTTTGGTTTCCAGACTGGGTTAGACCATCTGGCTTATGGTGTTTAATGTTTTCTTTTTAATGATAAGACTTTTAAAAATGGCTGAGTTAGCAAAATATTTTAATATGAATAAAGGAACAGCTAGTACTTGTGCTACTGAATGGGATGCTTGTAAAGCTTTTATTAGAGGGAGAATCATTGCATATGCTTCTCAAAAGAAGAAGCTTAGAGAAATGAAAGTAGAAACTTTGAAAGATAGGGATGATGAGGGTGCCCTTCGACTACCAAAAATGCTGTTGGGGATCCTGGGTCCTGCATTCATGTGTGACAGGGGCTTTGATAAGGAGGAGGATTACGCAAGACTGGATGAAAAACCTAGCTGGATCCAATCCCATATATTCTTACCTATTTAGCATTAAGAAAGTATTCTCTAATGTATTTCGACTTTGGCTTACTCTTGCAAAGCACATCTTTGGAGTAAATCCAGTAAAAAAGGAAAGAAAATAGGAGTGTAGTATTAGTAGTAGAAGAAGAAGAGTTAGTTTTTATACCCCATTTTTTCTACCATAAGGAGTCTCAAAGTGGTTTACAATCTATTTTCCTTTTTCTCCCTACAACAGTCACCTTGTGCAGTAGGTGGGGCTGAGAGAGTTCTGAGGGAACTGTGACTGGCCCAAGGTCTCCCAGCAGGCTTCATGTGGGGGAGTAGGGAATCAAACCTAGTTCTCCTGATTAGGGTCCACTGCTCTTAACTACTATACCATGCTGGCTGCCCAAGTATATGTTGTATTATTAAGATTTCTTAGCTTGTATTAAGTTTTTTAGTAACTACCTCATTCTCAAACATATTCTTGTAAGAAATTTTGGAGCTGGTACTGGACTTTCAAAAACAATGAGGTGTGTTGAATACGTTGTTACTTATTAGCAGAATGTTTTATGTCTTTCTTAATAGATTGTGGGCGTCGCCCTGCAGCACGTATGAGCAAGAGGATCCTTGGTGGCAGGACCAGTCGCCCAGGACGATGGCCGTGGCAGTGCTCCCTGCAAAGCGAGCCAAGTGGGCACATTTGTGGCTGTGTTCTCATTGGGAAAAAATGGGTATTGACAGTGGCACACTGCTTTGAGGGGTGAGTGGTGCTGAGAATGTTTTACTATTAATACAAGAGTTGCAGTTCCCAAACTGTGAACTTATATAGTAGACAGTTGGTACATGAATAGAACTCTGTAGGCTGGAGCACATATTACAGACATCATGTGGATCCTGCTAAAAACTACCTCCTTGTAGAGACTGATTTCTGCAATGGGTAAAAGAACACACCACTTGGAGCTCTGGTATTGTGCTGAAAGTTTCAGTTGGTCTCCGTTGATCATTATGATGTCC
>NW_015167074.1:241718-278163 GCF_001447785.1 Gekko japonicus
CTGCTGGGTGTGGCACACCACTTGGAGCTCTGGTATTCCGCTCCTGTGTGTTCCTGCCCAAAAATAGCCCTGATGATGTCCTATGAGAGTCTTGCAGTTGGTGAAGTGAATGCTGATATGTAGAAGGACAGGAAATTGTATGCAAACATTTGTCCCTCTTGCTCAAGGCAGTGCAAAATAAATACTTTGCAATCCTTTCCCATTGGAAACTCTGTGAGAGAGATATCAACAAGATAAATGATAGTCTAAAAGCTGTAAGAAATGCCTTCAAAGATGTCTGCAATTTTAAATGTAGCAAAGGACAACTGTAAACTTAATCAGTAAAGTTGCAATGAATGATTTCAAGGATGTACACATTTTATTTCAAAAGTGTTACTAAGGATGTCTTGGGTGGGAAGGCCATATGGTATAGCTTGATCTTGTTAGATCTTAGAAGCTAAGCAGGGTGAGTACTTGAATAAGAGACCACCGACTCTGCAGAGAAAAACAATGGCATCCCACCTCTGCTTCTCACTTGCCTTGAAATCCCCTTGCTGTGTTCTCTATAAGTTGTTTGAGACTTGATGGCACTTACATACATGAGCATGTTTTGTCTTAAGTTCCTTGCCAAAGAATAGACCAGCTCAACAAAAGGCACAAGGGATGCCTCCTCAACAATATTTAGCCCCTACAAATATGGAAATACAAACATCTTTTGAATGCAGCCAATTTCTACCTTCAGTAAGATGATCTGCAATATAGGTTGTAGATAATGTGTTACATTCTTTGTTGCTTATCTTCTCCTTGGCTTTAGAATTGTTTCCTAGAGTTTTTTCATCTTCAAACTCAGCTTTCTGGAGAAGAAAAGCTATTAAAGTATGAAGTATATAGGCTTCCCAAGTCCCCCCGGGGGGCGGGGAAACCCCTGCCCCAGAGGCCCGTTCCCCGGCGCTGCCAGATCGGGCCCCGGGGGAACTCCTCCCCGACGTGCGCGTCACCTGGAAGTGATGCGACCACGCCGGGCACGCTGGGGGCAGGGCCACAGCCATCTGAGGGAAAACTCTATCGTTTTCCCTTGCGCGCGGTGGCCCCCGCCCCCGGCGTGCCTGGGGTTGTCACGTCACTTCCGGGTGATGTGCATGCAGCACGCACACCAGCCGGGAGCCCCCCGCTCCCAGCGAAGATTGACTTGGCAACCCTAGAAGTATATTTGGTTGTCTGGTAATTAATAAATCCATACATTTATTCTACATATTCTTCTTCAGCCCCATTAATGAGGCAGGTAGCCAACTATTTTCCCAATTTTTGTGATTCCCCATGACACTTGGAAAGTATGCTGTGTATTCATGCAGTCCTGATACTTCTATTTTGCCTTGATGTACTTGTTCCAGGCTCATTGAGTATTTACCCCAAAATCAGTTTGGGGCTGGAATAACAAAACTGGCAAAATCAAAAGATTTCTGGGGTTGTTCTATACCTTGGTGCTGTTTTATTTACAGGAAGAAAACTGTAAGTGGCTGTACTCTGTGGACATTGTTTACATACATGCAGGTGACAATGTCCTAAGAGGGAAAAGCTGATTCTTCTCTAGGCATTCTATCCAAAGAAGTTCAGAAAGTGGAGATTCATACCCACCAAAGTTAGCAAGGTCTTAAAATTACTGGTGGGTGCTTTCTTGCTTTCAGAAGACTCAGTGTAAAAAAGTGCAGGCCTCTGGAATAGAATGTTGGGGTTTCCCTCCTCTAACATGTGGAGCCTCACAGTTTGCCTTGCCCTCCCACTTAAAAAAAAAATCACATGCTGCCTTAATCATTATGCTGTCATTTAGAGAATGAAAGTTTTCACAGATTGGTTTAAAATGTGGCACTCATAATACAATGACTGGTTTTTTTAAAAAATGTATGATTGATTTTCTATTATTAGATAACATATTCACATTATGACTTCTTATTGCCCCAAGGATATATATTCATCCTTGGAATGCCAGCCTTTGGACATCACATTATTACAGTCAATAATAAATAGGCTTTATGATGTAATGAAACACTTTGGAAGCATTACAAGTACAGTGCTACTTATTGAGGGACAAGTGATTCATTAATGCCTTTATCTCACCATTTTCTGTATCACAAGTTTTACAAAACCAATGGAGATGCAACTATTCTCCTTGAATTTCCCATAATCTTCAAGTTTAAAATAATAAGAAGTTATAGAACCCAAGATAAACAGTTCATTTTCCTGGTCACAAACTGTATCAAATTGATTCCAATCTGGTCACACGCTAAAAACTCACCAAAACTGAGAAGCGTCACTTACCTAACTGTGTTTATCAGAGTACATAGCTCTTCAATAACTGTTTAGCCCATCAATTATGAAATGTAACAAGTGTTGTTCAGTTTACAGAAAAATAATGGCTAGACTTTTTGGCTAGGCCTTTTTCTCATCTATGTGAAAAGGGGTACCTAATTTTTTGCAATGTTTAATTTTTTAAAAAAAATTAAAAGGTCAGTAAAAATCAGCTACAGAATTTTTTCAAAAAAAGAAAGTATGAGAGTCAGGAAGACATAGTGGTGAGAGTGTTGGACCTGAGTTCATGGTCTAATTCAACCCCAAAGCTTACCTGATAGTGTCGGGCATATCTCAATCCAGCCTACCACACAGATATGTTATGAAGATAAAATGAGGTGACTCTGTTTTGACTGATCTGATCTTCTTGGAGGAAAGAAGGAATACAAACAGCATCAATGAATTAATGTCTATTATCTGGTGTTTTACCACCTTGCGTATTATCTGATATATTCTGAATATATAAGCATGTTATTCTACAAGTGCTATCAAATCACAACCAACTTATGGTGATCCCTCGTGGAGTGTTCGAGACAGTTTGGTGTAGTGGTTAAGAGCAGCAGACTCTAATCTGGAGCACTGGGTTCAATTCCCCACTCCTCCACCTGAAGCCAAGTGGGTGACCATGGGTCAGTCACAGGGTGATTTCTCACTAGAGCTGCCTCGCAGCACAGCGCCGTTTGCCCCAACACAAACATGTCAATTTCACACCCCAGGCTGCGGGGCTGCATTTGACTCGGGGCTTCGCCTGATTTCCTCCGCAGTTTCATGATCCTCAAAAACCAGGATCATGAAACTGCAGAGGAAATCGGGCGAAGCCCCAAGTCAAAATGCAGCCCCGGAGCTTCGGGTGTGAAATTGACATGTTTGTGTCGGGGCAAACGGCGCTGTGCTGCGAGGCAGCTCTAGTGAGAAATTGGCCACAGTTCTCTCAGCCCCCCCCCTCAAATAAAAATAAACCCAGGTCACCACAAAAAGAGCTAGAGTTCCAGGCTGTCCGACAATCTTTGGCTCTCCTGGCTATACTACACCCATTGCCATACGATAATTATTAGTTATTATGTTTGAGACAAGCAATGAACAGAGGTGGTTTGCCATTGCCTTCCTCAACACAGCAACCCTGGTCTTCCTGGGTCGTTTCCCATCCAAGTACTAACCACGGCCACCCCTTGATTAGTTTCTGAGCTCTGACAAGTTCAGGCTATTCTGGGCTATCCAGGCTGTAAATATTCTCTATACGTATTATTTTAAAATTAGGGGTGTGTATGCAGGGCTACAGGGCTGCAGTAGCTCAAGTGGTTAAGACGCTGAACTGTAGACTGGAAGGTCGGTAGTTCAGCAGTTCGAGACCCAAGTGCTGCATGACGGAGTGAGCTCTCGTCTCTGGTCCCAGCTCCTGCCAACCTAGCAGTTCGAAAGCAAGAAACGGCAAGTAGATAAATAGGTACCACTTCGGTGGGAAGGTAACAGTGTTCCGTGCGCCTCAGCGTTTAGTCATGCCGGCCACATGACCATGGAAACGTCTTTGAACAGCGCTGGCTCTTCGGCTTGGAAATGGAGATGAGCACCACATCCCTAGAGTTGGATTCAACTGACTTTCAAGCTAGGAAAACCTTTACCTATGCAGGGCTACAGGAAGTAACCATGACAAAAATAATTATTCTATATACATACTGGTTTTGTTATGGTTACATCCAGTGTTCTCTCTAAGCTGAGTTAGTGTGAGCTAGCTCACAGTTTTTTAGCCTCCAACTCACACATTTTTGTCTTAGCTCAGGAAGGATGGCTCCAGAGCCAACTAATTTATGCAGTAGCCAAATCGCTCGCTCACAACTTTAATGCCAGTAGCTCTCAAAGTAGAATTTTTGCTCACAAGACTCCACAGCTTAGAGGGCACATACATCCTGTAGCCTTGTGTTTATGCTCCTAATTTTTAGATTAACCTTGGATGGCTCAGGAAATTTAAAAGTGTGTTTACCTTATCTAAGGAGAATACACCATTCCTTTAGACTCTCAAAATCTTATTGGCAGGGGTTGATCAAAGAACTACTGTATCTGTGGCAAAGTTTCTGTGTTCTGCAAAGAAAATACGGGCTGAGATAATTTCCAATGCATAATCTACTCAAATTCTAACCCTTTAACTATTAGATATATTAGGGCAAGTGATATATTGGGAGTTTTTATGTAGATAGTTAATTTTAAGTTAGTATTTTTATTTGTTTTTACTCTGCTGCTGAGTAAATGACTGTAAATGAAAACAGACTGACTGATTGGCTGACTGACTGAACACTCCTGTAGCTTTGGCAGAGATGTTGTATTGGCATTCAGTTCAAACCTTGACTTGGGAAAGAAAATTTCTTAATAATTATTCACTATCTGTTAGGTATAAAACAAATATAAGCATCACACAGCATAAGAATCCTAATGTACTAGGACTTTAGAAGTTTAATAATTTAAGAAGCATAATCTTAATTCAAAATTTATCACAGCTGCTAAACTACCCAGAGCCAGTTTATTACTATTTTAACTTGGCAGCGAACACCTTTAAACTCAGCTTCTTTTGAAATACTTGAATGCCTGTGAGTTAACAACAGAGACACCAAAGTTGTTCTTCATGCAGAACTAAACTAACTGCAAATCTTATTACTTTTTCACAAGGAGAGAAAACCCTGCTGTCTGGGAAGTGGTTTTTGGCATCAACAACTTGGATCATCCTTCAGTCTTCATGCAGACCCGCATGGTGAAGACGATTATTCTGCACCCCCGGTATAACCGAGCTGTGGTGGACTATGATATCAGCATTGTGGAACTTAATGAAGACATCAACGAGACAAGCTATGTCAGGCCAGTCTGCCTACCCAGCAGGGAGCAGTTAGTTGAGCCAGATACCTATTGCTACATCACTGGCTGGGGACACATGGGCAACAAAAGTAAGATAAATGTTTTCCAGATTCTTTCACAAATCTATTTACCTTCCCCCAGCCTCTGTCAGTTATCTGCCTTTAGAGGAAATCCTCTGTCTCCAGCACTAGCAATGAACCTTTGCTGTGCATTATTAAATATTTGAACATACGAAATTCTCCCCAGCCAATGTTCTCAGCTTGTTTATACTTTCCACTTCATTTCATGTTCAGACATATCATAGGAACCAAGATCCAAGAAGGGACACGGTCTTGGGAGAGAACCACATACACAGCTGGATGTTCCTTTCTTTTTTAGCTCCAATAGTTCCCGCTGCCGAAGGCTGAATCTGTTTTGTAAACTGAACAGCATTTTGGCAATCTTACCAATAGGAACTGATATTGCAGAAAGAAACAAAGTCGTGTCACTTCCACACAATATACCTCTTTTGTTTGGATCCTAACCATATTATATAATTACTTACTTGTCTCTTTAAAAAGTCAATGGCTTCTCACATTTGTATCACATGTAATTCCCATGGAGCAGCAAGTAGTTTAAAGCATGTCTTTTACTGGAAATGACTGTGAAGAAACTCAAAGTTGCTCTGGTGATTACCTTGACTACAAATGATTGTGCTTTTCAACCAAGGATACTGTCAGGTCCCCAGTTAATACACTCTCCACAACACTATTTGTAGTGATGCTTTATTAGAGATATGCTTACACCAGGAACTTGATTTTTGTCAGGACTGAAGAAAGTGCATGAAAACTTCAGGTTATAGGTAAAACCAAGTACGCCCCCACCCCATGCATTCGTCAGCAGTCAGCCCCTAGTGTTACTATGGCAACCCTGAGATATATGGTGCCTTATCTAAGCTAGCAAGGCAGAGAAGTCTCCAAGGTCAAATCTCATGATAACAGACAGAGGGGTACAACTTAGGAAATGGTTATGGCTCCTACCAGCATTCATTCTAATATAGGGCTGCCAAATCCCCCCGGGGGACGGAAAATCCCCCGCCCCAGAGGCCCGTTCCCAGACGCTGGGGAATCGCGCCCCGGGGGGATCCCCACCCCGGCGTGCGTGTCACAGGGCAGTGACGTCATGACGCTGGGCACGCTGGGGGCGGGGCCACGGCCATACAAGGGGAAAATGTATGGTTTTCCCTTGTATGGTCATGGCCCCACCCCCAGCGTGCCCGGCGTCATGACGTCATTGCCCTGTGATGCGAAGCGCTTGCACGCACATGCCGGGATACCCCGGGAGTCCCCCGCCAGCGAGGTAAATCACAGTTGGCAACCCTACTCTAACACATCTTCAAGCTGAATCTAACACATACACTCCCCTCAGGAATTCCCTCCCCCCTTATACATGGCAAGGACAGCAGTGAAGCAAAGCAAAGGGAAGCGAAACTGAAACCTTGACAGATACCAAGTCAAATTATGACTCCCCCACTTGGCATTTAAGTATGGGCCACTTCATAACTGACTGCAGCATTATGGCTGAAATCTATTTCTATATAGTTGAAACGAATAGTAATCATCTACACTGTTCTGCATCTGGTCAGGGCCAGTAGTCAATAGCCAGTTCAAGGAATCTGCTTGCAATCTGAGTGTCCAAGGGAGCTGCACACAATCTGAAAGGTGCTCCTCCATGAGGTGCAAAGATCCAACTCTCATATTATACATACACAGAAAATTGCACCCTAGCATCTTCTGGGACAATGAGAGAGCCAGTTTGGTATAGCGGTTAGGAGCACAGACTCTAACCTGGGAAAACTGGGTTTGATTCCACACTCCTCCACATGCAGCTGCTGGGGTGACCTTGGGTCAGTTACAAGTTATTTCAGAGCTGTTCTCTTATGAGCAGTTCTCAAAAGAACTCTTTCAGCCCCACCTACCTCACAGGGTGTCTGTTGTGGGGAGAGGAAGGGAAGGAGATTGTAAACTGCTCTGAGACTCCTTCGGGTAGTGAAGGGTGGGGTATAAATCCAATCTCTTCATCTTCTTCTTCAGTACAAGGGAACACATCTTTCAGATTCTCGTGTGAGCTAAGAGCTGCATCCCAATATCAATGGCATTAAGGGGGAAAGGGATCCTTGGGTGCACTTATTGGATTGTGGAGTACAGATGCTTTGCATGGCAAAGTGTCTTGAGCCAGCCTTGGACTTGACATTTCTACATGTGATGGCAGCTGTGAGTAGCCCTGTGAAATCAGTTTTGTGGCAGCCATACCTACTACTCTTACATATAAACGATCTGGAGTGATATGGTTTAATAAGGAATGAACAGTCCTTGGTCAGGTGCTATGGTGCTATGTAACGATTAATTTACGTGAGCAGAGGAAGGTATAGATCTGATTTTATGCAAATATGTAACTTTATAGTCTGGAGTATCAGTATGAGAAAATGAATATAGAATATATCAGATTGAGATTACAGAATTAGTTAGCCCCCATACATTCTAAAATTCACCCAGGTGCTAATTTCCAAAGGAAACCTTTTGGGTTTTATGCAGAGGTCATTTCGGGGGGGAACGCAGTCCCCCCCGGGTGAGGTGCAGGGGGGCGGGGCACATGATGAAGCCCCAACACCTGCTTCCGTCTGCCCTGCTTCCAGCCCTCATTCAGCCAGGAGGAGGCAGGAGAAGAGGGAGGGTAAGTTGCTTCCTCCCCGCCTCTCCCCACCCCTGCCTGCCTGGGGCCAGGGAGGGCCTTGGTGGGGCTTCCTCGCACTCCCGCTGGCCTTGCAGGTCCACCGCTGGGCCCCTGATGCTAATAAGTTATGCTAATGAGTTCCCCTAGCTCTTTTTCTACGAAATGACCCCTGGTTTTATGTTATGTTATTTTCAAATGAGAAGTATTTCATGGTCTCCCCCCCCCCCAACAGTAGAAAATTCCTGATGGAGTTGGTAGGAGAAATTACTGGATATTTATACTGTGTCAGCAATATCTCTCTTTTTACAAATACAAATATATAGGCAGAGGAGGTGGTAAGCAAGCATGAACAGCACTGATACCAGAACAATATGATTATCCCAAAAGCAATTCAAGGTTGCCGTTCCCTAGTCTGCTCCCCAAACATTTCCCCCCTCCCTAGCCATATGCAAAACAACCTCTTTGGCACACGTAGTCTCAGGTAGAAGTCTGGTCACCTACTTCACCTTATCACGGAAGTCAGACTTGCACTCCTGATTCTAGGAGCATCAACTGAGCCTCAGTGCTGATCAGTAAGTATCTTCAAGCTGAATTAAAGTCTAGGGAGATGAACAGCACTTCACTTTGTACAACAAAAGAACATGATTATGATGACTGTATTTGTGTGTAGTGTACGCTGTTTGACAGAGATCACATCGTTTCTTCTCTTTAGTGCCTTTCAAACTTCAAGAAGGAGAAGTTCGAATTATTTCCTTGGAACAGTGTCAATCATACTTTGATATGAAGACCATCACCACCAGGATGTTATGTGCAGGTTATGAGTCTGGCACTGTGGACTCCTGCATGGTAAGCCAGTTCTAGAGAAGCAATACTAAGAACACATTTTATTATTTTCACAGATTCCCCCTCCATTTAGAAATGTTGTAGCCAGGGGTCATTTCCTGCAGGAGTGCACCAAGCCCCGCCCCCTGCTCCCAGCAGCCCTCAGTCGGGCCACGAGGAGCAAGAAGCAGCCAGGTAAATTGCAGAGATCCCCCCCCGGCCCGCTTTCAGGTACAAGCTCTCCCTCCTCTGTGAGGGCAGATCTGCACGTCCCCCCCCCAATAGCTAGCAATCCAAAACAGTCCAGTGGAGTCTGAGTGGTGGGTGTTGCCTTCTGACACACTTCTGGTGATGTCAGGGGGGGTGGCATATGCAAATAAGTTATGCTAATATGTTATGCTAATGAGCTCCTGCACCTCTTTTTCTACGAAATGACTCCTGGTTGTAGCCATAGTGTATCACTGTGCTACTTAAATTTGCCCAATGTGGGGTCAGGTAGCTTCTACACAGAAGTTTTGTTCCTGTATGGCATCCAAACTGGAGCAGGATTTTTGGGGGAGGGGAGCCTCCACGTGACGTTGTCCCTGAATTGTTCGCTTTCCAGATTTCCCCTTCCTTTGATATGATCTCTCACACCTAGTTTGATATGGCCTTTTGGGAAGGTCCCAGTCCAAGCACCTGTACATGTTGGTAGGCAGGAAGGTGCCTATTTTGTTCCTGTCTTGTTCACATCGGTACCATTTTCCTTGCCATGTGCACCCCCCCCCCAGCCACCACTCCCCCTCCACCCGATGGCTATTTTATTGGCAAGTCCTACACTGCTACAGTACAAAAACTTTATAAAGAAACAGTGCCACATCCTACTGTCTCCTCTAAAAAGTTCACCCCTTATATCTCCACAATGAAAAGGGCTAGAGACAAAAAAAATGAAAGCTGGGGGTTCAGAGAGCTAGTAGATTGTGGCAATAGATCGCGATAGCATTGTTGCAGTGTAGTGATCCAGCAGTTGCTAGGAAAAACAACAACTGGAAAAAGCCCTCCAGTAGCCCTGGGGTGGTGGTGGCCACAGCGACCTGAGGCAACAAACGTTTGGGGAACAGTGTCACGTGAATGCTCTGTTGGCACTGTGAATGCCTGTGCATTTGCGGTGGCACCAATAGCTGCACAGAGAATCATCATCATGCAGAAGCAGCCTTGGCCTTGAGTAACCAAAAAACAGGAAGATCAGACAGTAAACGTGGCTAGATTAATGTCAACTCAGTATTATGCTGGCCTCTTCTGGTGCCTTAGACATGGGACACCCCTATTGGGGATATGTATTAGATAGTTAATATACCAGAGTTTGCCAGGTCATAGAAGTGTGATATTGCATGCAGTAAATAAATCTCCCAAGAAGTATATTTCAAAAGGTGAAACTTACACTTATTCAGGTAGATTCAGTTCAAATTCAGGGCTATTTTTGGGCAGGAACGCACAGGAACGGAGTTCCGGCTGGCTCCTAAGTTGGCCACGCCCAGCAGGAACTCATTAGCATAATAGGCCACACCCAATAGCAGAAACTCATTAGGATTGGCTGCATTAGGGGTGTGTGGCCTAACATGCAAAGGAGTTCCTGCTACAAAAAAGCCCTGGGTTTTGACAACAAACAAGGTAAACAGAATAAGAAGGGAAAGGTGGGTGTGGCTGGATGACCGCACTTCTGGTAACATGGGGGTGTGGCCTAATGTGCTAATGAGCGGTGCTGTCAGGGTGTGGCCTAATATGCTAATGAGTGTCTGCTGTTGTGTGTGGCCTATTATGCTAATGAGTTCCTGCTGGGCTTTTTCTACAAAAAGAGCCCTGTTCAAATTTATGTTGCAATCGAAAGGAGAGAGAGAGAGAATCTTAATCTAAAGAGTACTATTCCCCATCACAAATGGCTGGCTGATCTGGCAGCACATATGCGGAGGTAAGAACATGGCTTTTAAAGGAGAGAGCTGGGTATGCATCTGGCTCTATGACTAGCCATGTGAAGAGTGGTATAGAACAAAGTGCACAGGGTGAGAGGAAGGATCAGAGAGTAGCTCCCAGGTTAAGAACAAAGAGAGGCACCCTATTAAGGAGATAGCACTTATACACACTTAGAGCGATGTAGCACTCCCCAGTGTCCAGGCATACGGAGTTGCTTACTCCACCCCTCAAATCCCTGTTTAGCTATAAATCTCATTGGCTCATCTTAAGAGGGCCACTTTAACTCAGCCTAACCTACTCATGTCTGTTCAAGGTATGAGCTTACGTGTGCATGCACACTTTTTCAAATACAAATATGTATTTGAAAAAGTGCGCATGCACACGAAAGCTCATACCTTGAATAAACCTTTGTTGGTCTTAAAGCTGCCACTGGACTCTAAATTTGTTCTAGAAGAAGAGAAGAAGAGATTGGATTTATAACCCGCCCTTCACTACACAAGGGAGTCTCAGAGCGTCTTACAAACTCCTTTCCCTTCCCCTCCCCACGACAGACACCCTGTGAGGTAGGTGGGGCTGAGAGAGCTCTTGACAGAAACTGCTCTTTTTCAAGAACAGCTCTTATCAGAACTATGGCTTGCCCAAGGTCATCCAGCCAGGTGCAAGTGGAGGAGTGGGGAATCAAACCTGGTTCTCCCAGATTAGAGTCCGCGCACTTAACCACTACACCAAACTGGTTCTACTGCTTCAGACCAACACGGTTGGCCACCTGGAACTACTCTTGTCTCACAGGGATAATGTTAGGCTAAAGTTCCACACTGAGTTCCCTGGAAGACAGGCGGGATACAAAAACGAATCTTTCAGTTGCTAAGGCACCAAAGTGAAATTTGTTTATCTGCTATCTATGGCAGCTCATGTGGTTCTGTTTTCCTCACAGCCAGTCTGTCAGGTACCTTAGGCTGAGAGGTAGCGATTGGCCCAAGATACCCCAGGGAGCTTTATGACTAGGGAATTCTTGAACACCCACCAGTCTGCTGACATCCTTTTTGCTGGTCACAAACAGCGAGCTCATTTTTCGATTATCCGTATCAGATGGTGTTGGTGATATGTTTGGTTCTGCACTGGGGGTGGGGGAGTTTCATCTATTGTATCAGATGGTGATGGTGATGTACATTTGCGGCCGCACTGCTCCTGAATGAAAATCCAGATATGTGATGGGTCAAGATCAGGGGTCGTTTTGTAGAAAAAGAGCTAGGGGGACTCATTAGCATAACTCATTAGCATATGCCACACCCTCTTACATCACCAAAAGTGTGTCATAAGGCCACACCCCCTGACATCACCAGAAGTGTGTCATAAGGCCACACACCCCGTCCCCAACGGTCCTGGCCGCCAGCCTTGCGGCTCCACTGCCGAGCCCCATGAGGGGCCCGGCGGTGGACCTGCAAGGCCGGCGGGAGTGCAAGGAAGCCCCGCAAAGGCCCTCCCTGGCCCCAGGCAGGCAGGGGTGGGGAGAGGCAGGGAGGAAGCAACTTACCCTCCCTCTTCTCCTGCCTCCTCCTGGCTGAATGAGGGCCGGAAGCGGGGCGGCCGGAAGCAGGGGGAGGGGCTTCGTCATGTGCCCCGCCACCTGTACCTCACCTGGGGGAACTGCGATCCCCCCGAAATGACCTCTGCTGCTTAAGCAATATGGGGAGGTCAGCTCCCTTTCAATGGCAGGTGTCCCCACTCCCTCCATCAACTATTTTCTGTTACGTCCTGAGATCAGCGTCATCTGACCGAGTTGCTCTCTTAATGAGAGTAATTAATTAATCTGCGTGTTATTGTAGGGTGACAGTGGAGGACCCCTGGTGTGTGAACAGCCTGCCGGGCGCTGGACATTGTTTGGGTTAACCTCGTGGGGCTCTGTCTGCTTTTCCAAAGTTTTGGGACCTGGAGTTTATAGCAATGTGTCTCATTTTACTGAATGGATTGAACGGCAAATCTACATCCACACCTTTCTGCTCGGCTGATTCGTCAAGACAGAAATGCTGTGCGGAGTGAAAGGGGGGGGAAGAAGCAAAGCCCAGGAGCACCGAAGCAATGAAGATGTCAAGCTGAAGAAATCTGGTGAATTACAAATTCTAAGGATTGCAGGTGTCTGGCAGTGGAACAGTATAAAAGAATCTGTAAGTCTTCTGTTGGCAAAAGTACTTTTAGGTAGAAGTCAGTTTTTCTGAAACATCCTTTCTGGCATTTTCTTTAGCAGAGTTGTGTTATGTTTCTCACACTCACTCACTTTGACACTTTTACACACACACACACACACACACACGAGAAGAATCAACCAGATTATCATGTCATATGATGCCTTTCAGACACTTAAAATTAGGTGGGTTTTCTATAATGTCAGGAAAGAAAAAGTATATACTGCTGAAGACATTGGCTTGGAACAGATTCCCACTTCGACCCTGGCCATGTTCCTGAGGGTCCATTGACCTTTGGGAGAAACATTTAGGAGGGGGATAAATGACTGCAGCAGGGCCGTGCAGTCATATCTGCATATTACAGCATCCAAGCCACAGGTTTTTTTTACTCTTCCTGAGCTCTTGCAACAAAGCATTTATGCATTTGCAAAGGTGATGGCCACATCGGACCCTTTGGTTAAGCCAAAGCAGTGCCCATCCCAAGGATAGTTACAAGGAAAAAAACCAAGTCAGGAGAGAAAAGGTCAGTCTGATTAGCATGGCAAAAGACTCACCCACTTTAAAGGAAGGGCTATCATAAAGTGGCATAAAGGATTTTTAAATTAAGGATCAACAATGTAATCAAGTATGGGAAAAATATTTTACATAGGACGTCAACAGAAACTAAGGTAAATAACGCTGTTCTACAGGGTACAGACAGATTTCTGATGGTGGGAAGTGCCATCAGGTCACAGCTGACTTATGGCAACCCTGTAGTGTGTTCAGGACAAGAGACATTCTGAGGTGGTTTGCCATTGCCTGCCTTTGAGTCATGACCCTGGTATTCCTTGGAGGTGCCCTATCCAGACACTAACCAGGGCCGACCTGAGATCTGATGAGATCGGGCTACCCTGAGCTATCCAGGTCAGGGGTGGCAGATTTCTAACTCCTACCAAACAATGACTCTTGTGCACCACGTGACAAGAAGCAGACTAAGATGTACAGTTGGAATTCATAAGTTTCAAAAGAAATGCTGTAGTCTAGGAGGTAATGCTGATCCTCTGTTCACTGCCTACATGCCATCTGTGCTAAAACTCAATCTTACAGATTGTCTCAGGTGCTACTCCACAAAACAGGTGATGGCTTCATGATAAAAAGTAGAGACGTCACCCTGCCAACAAATGTCAAAGCAGGTCAAAGCAATGGTATTCCCAGTAGTCATGTATGGCTGCGAGAGTTGGACTATAAGGAAGGCCGAGCGCCGAAGAATAGATTCTTTTGAACTATGGTGCTGGAGAAGACTCTTGAGAGTCCCTTGGACTGCAAGGAGATCAAATCAGTCAGTCCTAAAAGAAATCAACCCCGACTGTTCCCTGGAAGGCCAGATAATGAAACTGAAGCTCAAATGCTTTGGCCACCCAATGAGAAGGGAGCACTCCCTGGAGAAGACCCTGATGCTGGGAAAGATTGAAGGTCAAAGAAGACGGGGACGGCAAAGGATGAGATGGTTAGACAGTGTCATAGATGCAACAAACATGAAATTGAGCCAACTTCAGAGGACGGTGGAAGACAGGAAGGCCTGGCGGGATCTAGTCCATGGGGTCGCGAAGAGTCGGACTCGACTGTGCGACTGAACAACAACAACAAACAGAATTGACTGGAGACTGCCTGTTGGAGCACCATAAAAGGACGCAGGCTACTGATTTTCCTCAGCAGGCTTCAAAGCCAAGCAAAAGATCTGAAGCAAGACATGAACAGAGAAGATCCTGGATCTCTGCGGAAGGGCAGGCCTTCATTTCCCCAAACCAAGCTCACCTGATCTTGCAATGAAACAGTGCTATGTGGCACAGCTGCCTTCTTATACCTGACGTGTTGCACACTGCCTGCTGTTCCTGCCATTTCACCTTGGATTTGATCCCAGAGAACACACGGAGGCTGTGTATAGCTACCACTGCTCAGGAAGTCCTTCCCCCACCCCACAGTTCCTTCAGCCTGTTGTCTTTGCCCAAGAGACTAGAGCCTTACAGGCTCATAAGAAAAGGGCTGCAGCCATACCCATACCTGATAAAATGGCCCCATTGGTTATAGAGATAATCGGTGTGCTCACATTTGTATAATACAGCCTGAACTTTAATCACATGGCTTTCTAAAGCTGATTTGCGGCTGATCAGGTCTGGGTACTCTCCTTTCAATTCATGTGTAGGGTTCTACAGGAAAAGAAACTAGGGCTGCCCGGTCTGGGTTGGAAAATACCAGGAGACTTTGGGGGTGGATCCAGGAGAGGGTGTGGTTTGGGGAGGGGAGGGGCCTCAGGATGGTACAATGCCATAGAGTCCACCCTTCAAAGCAGCCATTTTCTCCAGGGGAACTGGTCTCTGTCGGCTGGAGATCAGTTGTAAAAGCGGGAGATCTTCAGGCCCCACCTGGAGGCTGGCAACCCTAAAAGAGACATTCCGTATCAGAAGCTGCAAGATGCCGATTAGGCCTTGCAGGCAGAAATCTTTCTGTGGCAGGGACTTTATGGAGGATGAGCAGAGGCCCCCCACTTCTGGATACAAGATGTAGGAAAGAAATGGAGCAAGCTCCTCATCTGAAGGGTCTCATCCTCCCAAGCCTCCGCCTCCTCTTCCCAGCTAAGACTGTGAAACCAAGCCCCTTGCCGAGGAAGCCAGTGGCTCTGCTCCTTCTGACTGTGAAGGATTACATTTACTGTCTATTTTAGAGGGGAATATCTAAACAAAGGGTTCTTCAGACTGCAACTTTGAGAGCATCCTTAAGAGAAGTTGTGGGGATCCAAGTCTAAATTTCATCCCTACCAGAGAACATTTGAAACCTGAGATTTCATAATCCTAGTAGTTTCTAATAAAATCAACATTATTCTCCAATTAGCCTGGGACCTGGGTCTCTTTAACGGGTCTCAGCATAGCGGGTTCTCAGTTGCTTTGAGTGTGGAGAACATAAGAGAACATAAGAACATAAGAGATGTCAATGTTGGATCAGGCCAAAGGCCCATCCAGTCCAACACTCTGTATCACACAGTGGCCAGAAATACCAGTGCCACCAGGAGGTCCACCAGTGGGGCCAGAACACTAGAAGCCCTCCCACTGTTGACCCCCCCCAAGCACCAAGAAGATAGAGCATCACTTGCCCCAGAGCCCCTATCTATACCTTGTGGCTAATAGCCACTGATGGACCTCTGCTCCATATGCATGGTCCAAGGACATATGGGTAATGAATACAGTCTCTAAGAACTATACCATAGAGGGACCCTTAAGAAAAATTGTGGTATCCTCTACCCAATAGAACATGACCCAAAGGGGTCTGATGCTGGAGACCATCGCCCAGCTTTTGCATACATGTGACATATAGTCACTCCAAGTAAATCAGAGAGGAATAAATGTGTACTCTCTGTTTTTGCACTAGGGCTGTCATTGTAATCAACATGTTGTGAACAACCTGGTGAGTCAAAAGGACAAACATTGTAGTGCTACTCATTGAAACAAAACTAAAGAAAACTTATGTTGGATACTCTTATTGGCACTTGGTGATAAGCATCCTTCAGGTGGATTCATGCGATGAAATTCCAGGGTTCTGTCACAGCTACCTGGGAAGGTTAGGGTCTCCAGGCAAACAAATATTAAGAAGACTATGGAACGAGCCCCCATTTTTGTCTAAGTGAGCTAGGCCATGCCATTAAAAAAAAGATTTATACAATACATCCATAACAGTAAACTGCCTCACTTGACAAGAAAGTTTTTTTTATTCCAATTAAATGTTAAAACAAAGTGTTTGGTGCTTTGGAAGAAGCCATCTTGGAGGCCGCGAAAAAGGGAATAGTATTCCAAAAACTATTGTTATACAGTTTCCCCCTACGGGCGGACAAGAGTTCAACCCATTTTCTGGAGTAGCACCTGAGAGACTCTTAAGAATTAATCCAGGGTAAATGCCCAGCTGGCCATTTTGTAATCTAAGAACCATGGAAGGCATAGATCGGAAACACTGCACACTGAATGCCCTTCCAAGCTTACTACTACTGCTACTACGATTACTACTACTACACACTCACACAGATAAAAATGTTTATAGCTCAGCTATACCCTGGACTGTAATAAAGTCCAGACTACTGCTAGAGCAGAACTTTTAATTTCTGTTCTTCTCTACTTATGCACCTTATGTAACATGTAACAAACGATGTCCAGTATTGCGCTACTAATTACTATTTATATACGCTCAAAAACTATGTTTAATTCATCACCGTATTTCATTTTCTTCAATGTCAAAAGAATCCCTATGCCTTGATATAGTTGCCTTCCTATTGTGGGACTTGGGGAGAACAAGTCTTCTCCCATGGACTCCAGTACAATAAAATAGATTGCAGTTTGGATACAAGTAGACTGAACCACAAAACCAGTTGACAAAAAGTCCAGTCCATGCTGAAGAAATCCTTCGTGTCATTGTGGATGCGGGTGCACAAAGCAAGACTGATGTAAACCAGGTTGTACATGGCCACCATCTCCATAAAAGAAAAAAAGGGGGCCATGGGAAAGACCATTAGTTCCCCACATGTATGACTTTCACTCTAACTTTTCTCCATGCCACTGTGTATTTCTGCTCGGTTCTCACAATCACATGGAGGAAATTAGCACTGTGAATAGGCCTATAGTAGTGTGTGAGGATTAATGGTCTTATGTCACATCGGTCAGGTGACCAGTCACCAAAAGCACAAAATCACATGCATGCAATGACGTATGAAAATTAATTGGCACACTAGCCAGTTGTGCTTATTGTGGTCAAATCATATGGGCATCAACTGTATTCAAAGTCAAACCCATCTGCATTGATTGAGAAGTAAATCTCCAAAGCAGTTATGTGAATTGTATCCTCAGTTCCTTTGATTTAGGTAGAATTAAGTGGGATCAAACTGGACCTGAAATTAATTGAATGATGGGGAAGAATTGTCAGGGATTTTCTTCCAATTCAGATTAGTGTTTACATTCTACGTTTGCTTAATTTGAGTTTTTACATTTAAATTTGCATCATTTGAATTTTTATCCGATTCCCATTTATGGGTAGTGTCAGATTGTTTTCTTTAAAGAAGACACTGTAAAATTTTATCTAAAAAGTTAGTACTCAAGATTCATTATTGTCTTCAAATTCAAGAAAACAAGGTTTTTAAAGTATCCATCAGAATATGATTTAAAAGGTGAAATGATAAAAGTGCTCATAATTCAAAATGTTGTATTTATATTCTGAAAGTTTTGATTAGTTTTGGATTTCTGCAAAATGTTTTCAGCTGACTAGTTTAACTAGACTGTAGATCAAACAGAAAAGTATATGTTATGGAGCGGCTGTAGCTTGCAGTATTCTGATATGTAATAGCTAAGCACTGGCCCCCATGTGGATAGGCGAATCTGTCCAACAAGGCATGCTACGGCTACCTCTTAGAGTTCCACAAACACTGGGGGGAACCCACAAGTTTGCAAATAAATCTGCAAAAAATCCCCCTCCCCCAAAATGTTGATTCTCCCCCCCCTGATCTGTGCAGATACTGAAATAAGGAACGTTCAGGCAGCAGTTTCAGTTGCCCTAATAACTCAAAATGGCTTGTGAAAACATGGTGGCCAGGAGGAGAAGGAAGTGGCCACCAGCCAGGAGGAAGTGAGGGGGAAGGAAGCCAGAACAAGAGGTGGGGGAGAGGCAAGCTGGAGCCCACAACTGGAAGGGGAGAGAGAGGAGCTAATACAGGGTGGTGGTGGTGGTCATCGTGATCTGGAACCCAAAGGAGGCAAGCCTGAACTGGCAATGGGAATGGGGAGAAAATGGGATTTCCCCTTCCCCACCAAATCCTCATAATTCTCCCTTGTCTTTCAAATCATTTAAATATTTTTGCAGACCCTCACCTTCTCTGTAAACCACCGTTGCTTAATTAATTAGAAACCCAGTTGACCATCTAACTACTTAATTCAGTAAATCAGTCTGTAAAATTCAGGTTTGCTGTACCACTTTTTCTTTCTTTCTTTCTTTCTTTCTTTCTTTCTTTCTTTCTTTCTTTCTTTCTTTCCCAATATCCACAATTGTCCAGCCTTCACTCACCCACTTCCAGTTTTGCACAGGCACTCCTGTTGTTCGGTCCTGTATGAGTTGTTCCCTCCCCTTCCCCCTGGTTTCACAAGCTTCTCTGTTGTTCTATGTATGAGAGTAAGTACAATAGTATATTTTGTCTTGCATCGCTGCAGAAAATATTTGTATATTTTTCTCAGTAATCTGCCACGACATTCCACGTAGAGAAAATATATTTCTATAATTTTTAATGTGTATTTTTATACTGCTTGTTTTCTATGTAAGCTCATGCAAGTATTGTGTGTGGTTTTAAGGAAACAGATGTTGTTCTTCTGATTCAGTAATCCCCCCCCCCATGTGTGTTTGTCATAGATAGACAATCAAATGTACCCAGCAATTGTAACAGAGGACCTTTCTTTGATTTGTTCTCGTCTTTTTACTGCTACAACTCGAAGCAGTGTTTGTAACTCATGTCATGTCAACAATCTAGTTTGTTTCTGTTTCACCAATATTAAGCAAAAATGCACATATTTATTTTTTCAAAATAAATTCTGTGAACAAAAACAGCCTCGGCTGCCCATCCTATCCCAGTGGGTTTCTGAGTAAGTCCCTCACAGCACTGGTTGTCTGTTTTGCCTGGTGGAAAGAAGATTTAATTTCTCAATCTAGTTATGAAAGGTATTTAGGACCCAATACAAGTTGTTAGGGTCTTGTAGGGTGCCTGTAAAATACAATGATTATTGCAATGCAAAGACTCATAGTAAAGGTAAAGGTTTCCCTTGCTCAAAAGCCAGTCAAATCTGACTCTAGGGGGCGAAGAGCCAGTGCGGTCTGAAGACTTTCCCGTGGTCATGTGGCTGGCGTGACTAAACACTGAGGCGCACGGAACGCTGTTACCTTCCCACCGGAGCAGTACCTATTTAAAAGGTAAAGGTTCCCTTGCTCGAAAGCCAGTCAAGTCCGACTCTAGGGCTGCTGCGTTCATCTCCATTTCAAAGCCGAAGAGCCAGCGCTGTCTGAAGACGTTTCCGTGGTCATGTGGCCGGCATGACTAAACACCAAGGCGCACGGAACGCTGTTACCTTCCCACTGAAGTGGTACCTATTTATCTACTTGCAATCTCTTGCTTTTGAACTGCTAGGTTGGCAGGAGCTGGAACCAGAGACGGGAGCTCACTCCGTCATGCGGCACACTCGGGTCTCGAACTGCTGAACTAAAGACCTTTCACAGCCTGCAGTTCAGCGTCTTAACCACTTGAGCCACCGCAGCTCAAATTTATCTACTTACAATTTCTTGCTTTCGAACTGCTAGGTTGGCAGGAGCTGGGACCAGAGACGGGAGCTCACTCCGTCACACGACACTCTGGTCTCAAACTGCCGAGCTACTGACCTTCTGGTCTGAAGCTCAGCGTCTTAACCTCTGAGCCACCGCGGCCCCCTAGAGACCCATAGAGGTGACTCTTAATTCCAGCAGTTTAATTTAAATTTTATTAGCCCAAAATCTGGATGTGTCAGTGGCATCATTTCAAAAGGATGTTAAAGTTTATCTAACAGTACTAAAGTATAGAGTTGCCAGCCTCCAGGTAGGGCCTGTGCTCCAGATGATAGAGATCAGCTCCCATGGAGGAAATGGCAGCCTCGGAGGGGCTATAGTGGGAACTTAGCCTAGGAGATATGGAACTGGTGGCTAGAGAGGGAGGATGCTCTAGGACTTCAGTTTCTCCCGTATTATTTCAAGTCAAGTTTATTAATACAGTCAAGCGACCAGCCAATTTAAAACATTCCCAAGAAGAAGAAGAATCTAAAATACATAGTAGATACCTACATAAAATTCAAATGGATATATAAAAGAACATTAAAACAAATGCGGGAGCAACACAAGCTTCCTCTTTTTAAGAGCCAGGAAGCAAAATTTTGCCACGGCTAAAGATATCCTCTCTTTCCGGTCTTCCAGCAAAAAAGACAAAATCCTCAATTCCGCAAATTTCAGCTGGGCATCCAAGGGTTTAAATTTGGACAACAATGGGGAAATTAGCAGCTGTCTCTCCCTAGTATAAAAGTTACAATGCAACAAAATATGTGAGACCGACTCTATTTCAAGATTTGTACAAGGGCAACATCTTTGGGGAAAAGGCCAACGCAAAAATCTTCCTTGTAACCAATTAAGAGGGTAGGGCATCAAAGAGTGCTCTGGAGAAAGCCCATCTATAGCCATCGTATATGATGTTAGAAAGATATGGAGCAGGAGCAAAACCTGTCCAGGATTTTAAGACTCTATATCTTGAGGGTAAGAAGGCTTCTTCTGTCTGTGCCTCTATATCTATTAGGCGTTGGGTCACTATAGATTTAGCTTTAGACAATCCTAGCTCCAAAAGACTTGCAGGGTGAAGCCCGCTTGATCCAAGCTTAGCTAATATTTTGAAGGACCATTCAGGATATGGAGTGGCAGCTAGAAAAGATGGAATTAGATCTGTAGGCTTCAAGTACGTTCTTAACCAATAAAAAAATCGAAGCAATCCAGATTTTCGTCTCCATTTTTGTCACCCCAATCTCCTGCCTAAGAACTACATTCGCTGTACATTTAGGCGCATTAAATAATGCTCTAATAAATTTAGATTGAACTTTTTCGAGGTCCTTAAAGTTATTATCACTTATTGTAATTACTTGCGTACCATATGTAAGTTGCGTTAAGACCTTTGCGTCAAATAGTTTCAAAGCCGCTAGAATTACACCTTGGCCCTCTTTCCTAAAAAATCTGATAATAGCATTGACATTTCTCTCAGCAGAACATATTGTAGAGGTTATATGTGCTGAGGAACTACCATTATAACCGAAAATTATCCCTCGATACTTATATGTTTTTACTTGCTCTATTCATAGTCCATCAGGTACAGCTGTTGCATTGTATGCCTCTGTTGTTGTAAGCATCAAACTCATCAAAGAGTCAGCAGTGCTGATTATTATTATTTTTTTGCTGTCAAGTCACACCTGGCTTATGGTGACCCTAGGGCAGTGATGGCGAACCTTTTAGAGACTGAGTGCCCAAACTGCGACCCAAAACCCACTTATTTATCGCAAAGTGCCAACACGGCAATTTAACCTGAATGCTGAGGTTTTACTTTAGAAAAAACAACTCACACATAAACTTAAGATGACCCAAACAAAGTAAGGAAAGCAATCCCAAATGCTTTCATTTACTTAAAATTATTTGGCAGAGAATTCGACACTTTAATGATGGTCTGGGCTTGGCTGGGGCGATGGCACGCGTGCCCACAAAGAGGGCTCTGAGTGCCACCTCTGGCACCCGTGCCATACGTTCGCCACCACTGCCCTAGGGTTTCCAAGGCAAGAAACATTGAGGTAGTTTGCCATTGTCTATCTCCATGTCATGGCCCTGGTATTCCTTGGAAGTCTCCCATCCAGATACCGGAGCCAACACTGCTTAGCTTCTGGGAGCTGATGAAATCGGGCTAGCTTGGGCTATCCAGGTCAGGAAAGCAGTGCTGATGAACCCTTTAAAATGTTCAGCAAATGGAGGAGTGTTGTATCAGCTAGACAGTCCCATATGTTTGCATAATTCTTCAAAAGTGAGTGGAATTTCAGCAACATCTTACTCAATTTGTTGTCGAAGGAGCTCATTAGTGACACAGAGAGTACTCCATCTTTCTGTGTTATACCTCTGAGGATGCCAGTCACAGCTGCTGGCGAAACGTCAGGTACTACAATGCCAAGACCACAGCCATACAGCCCGTAAAATCTACAACAACTAATCTTATTCAATTGCTTTCAAAGGGATTTATTGGCAGGGATTGTACTTATTGTATCTATTTGCATGTAACCTATTAGAACTTGTGCATTTGTTAAAACCCCTTATTAGACTGGGTATTAACTGCACTTAAAAATACCCTTAACATTTAGGTTAGTTCTACATGCTTCCTGCTCACAATAATGATTTATCAAATTAGTATCAGAAAATCTTTTTTTTTTAAGCCCCGGAGGGGATTTTTTATTGCATTTTCTATAGACTACAAACTACAATGAAAAAATGGGGAGGGAACATCTACATCTAAGGAGAAAGTAGAGAAAACAACGAATAACTGAAACCCCAAGAATAGGAGATCATTACATCAGTTTATATAAATGCTAGTCTTAAATGCTAGTAATACATTGAACATAGTTGATTAAGCTAAATTGTTTGTCTTTTTAACCATTTTTTAAACTGTTTTAAGAACACTCCAAGAGCATCATTTACAACAAATGCTTTAAGGCACCATTCAGAGTTCTTCAGCCTTCACTTTGTTTTATCTTTTCTAATCCTCAATTGGTATTCTCGTTTAGGGGCAGCCGCCCCCTTTTCTGAAGCAGAGTCCTCTTCGGAAGACACAGAGTCCAATTCGCCACTAGATTTGCTGTCATCTTCTTTGGCGTCCTCAGCTGGCTCTCCCAGTTGCAGTCTTCAGAACTCATGCGTTTTGGAAACAGAGTCAACTTTTTCTTTTTTGTCCTGCAGTTTGAAAATGACGCCTTCGGGGGTCAGCCATCTGTAGGAAATGCTGTTTGTTTGTAAGAAAAGAATTAAGTCTTTGTACTTCTTCCTCTTCTTCCTTATTTCAAATGGAATGTCTTTTAGAATCCTAATGGTATTGTCTCCCATTTTCAGGGGTTGCTTTCAGGATTAAATCTCTCACATGTCTCTTTGAGAATCTAACCACTATCTCCCCAGGCAGATTGTTTTTCTTGATGTAGACAGAATAGGCCCCATACACCACATCCATTTTGCTTATAAGGTATTCCGCTTTTAAATCTGCAACTGGAGCTATTGCATCGCTCAAAAGTTGCTTTAGATTCTCGTCTTTTGCTTCAGGGACCCCTTGGAACCGGAGGACCAGGTTAGCTTTCTCCATTTGCAATTGTAAAAGTTGAGATTCATCCGAAGCTTGCTTCCTTTCCAGCATTTGCACCTTTTTCTTGACTTTTTTAAGAGTTGGCATCTATTTCCTTTACTTTCTCAGCTGTTTGCTCCGTCTTTTTTGTAGTTTCAGACAGTTGGAGCTGCTGAGCTGCAAAGTTCTGGTTTAGAGTTGTCAGCTGCTGATTAATGTTAGTCATCTGATCCAGTAGAGGGCGCAAAGAGTCCGCCAAAAGTTTAGAGAACTCAGTGGTCTCTTCTGGTCGCGGGCTCATGCTCCCCGGTGGTTTCACTTTTGCTTGTTTGTCCCTGTCCGCTTTTCCCCACGCCATTTTTATGGATTGTTTACTTCTATAAAAACTTGCAAAAGTTTCTGAAATTCGCCCACACGCTTGTCCGCGCTCTGGTAAGTTTCTTAAAACAGATTTCAACGCTTTTGATTAGTATCAGAAAATCTGAGCATTATTTCGCTACATTTTTGCTAGAATTTCTTGAAGAACTTTCCTGCAATAGCCCCCCCCGCCCCCCGTTTTTTGTATGAGCCACTTCCTCGTTTGTTTCCTGGCAGACTGAGAAAGTGCATGAAACAAGCACCTTTGAACATGTGCAGCAGAGCCAAACTTCAGAACAACCACAACTGTAAACTATCTCAGACTGTATAAAATTGATTTAAATGCTTCAGTGGTCACTATTTCAAAGCATTCTATAGTAGTAAAAGTACAAAATATCCCTGAAGGTATAAATGCAATATTTGGAAACATTTTGTGTTATGGAAAACAAATGAGTCAACAACAGAGATGTGGTCGCACGGCCACCTCAGGTCAGTAATTGTTCTCTTTTATTTGGCTCTAGTCATCCCTCAAGTGGAGAAATGAGATGCACAAATCTGTTCCCTAATACAAAAATAACTGAGGATACATGTGGCTTTTGTTCTGAGGGATACTCACAGCTGTTATCCTGATTCATTGGGTTTACTTCCTAGGGTTGTATCAGTCATCTCAATGGAGTGAATCAGAATCATGATGCTGATGCAGGGAACCAGCTGTGGTGAAGTGCCTTCCACTCCAGGAGTTCAGTGCCAGAGTTTACAGCGCCACAGGGTGTTGAATATGCACTCTGTACAGTCACAGAGGCTATATGGTATTCCTTGCTAGTTAGCAGGAGGAAAGTTGAAAAGCAAGTTGGTATGAATCAGCATACTGATGCAGGGCCATTCGGGGCCATAGAAAGGTGGATAACCCTGACCAGAAGAGGACAATGGGCACTTGGGCAGCCATGAGTCACGCCTAAGACAGGGGACTTCAGGCTCAGTGACAGAGCACGGGCTTTGCAAGCAGGTCCCATGTTCAATCTCCTGCCTCTCTTGTTGAAAGGACCAGATAGTAGGTTATGTGAAAGACCTCTACCTATGACCCTGGAGAGCTGCCGCCAGTCTGAGTAGACAATACTGACCTTGATGGACCAAAGGTCTGACTCCATACAAGGCAGCTTCATGAGTTTGTCTCTACATGCACCTTCAGGAGAAAGAGCTCATGAGAGCAGCCATGAGCACGAAGTTGAAAACCGGACCTAAGGTAATGGGTGAGCCAAAATGAATGCAGCTTCTCTCTCGTTTTCGTTTTAAAGACTAGTGCTAGGGTAAGACAATGTGTGTTTATTCCGATTTCTTTTACCCTTGCTCAGGCGGTTGTGTTAGCCTATGAAATGCGTGCACATTAATCCCAGTTCAGTCTGCACTTACCAGGAGCATCGAAAGGGGAGGCAGATGTTAAGCCCTGCTTGCCCAGAGAACTCACATAAGAGAGATTGGTCCCCTCTAGTGATTTGGATAGAGAGGGAGACTCAAAGATGGTACTAAGGTTTTTTAAGATGCAAGAAGAGCTAGGATACAGACCCTCAGGCTGGACAAACCCCTAAGATTTGATTTGCTAAGTGGAGAAAAGTGGAGAGTGGGGGAAGAGGAGTCTCCTTGGGGGTCTAGTGGCTGGGGACTCAAATTGGTAACTTCATTATTCCAGATGGGGCAGGACCTGGTGCTGGCAAAGCCGGTCTCACCAGAATAACACCTCATGAACCAACCTGACCGGAATATTCATGTTATCACGGTATACAGGGACCTGCATGGGTGGTAGCTTCTTTTCTGTATTTGGCTACAGCATTCACACACAAAGGCCTTGATCCAGTTAATCATAATTAAGGCCCACTTAAAAAACCCAATAGAAGAGTCACTGGTAGCTAGCATTCTATTGGTGTCAACAGAACACAGTACAGATCTGAGCAGAGTTTCACACTTCCAAGTTGCGTTCAGTGGGCCTTGGAAGGGTATAACTGAGAATTGCATTTAGTCATTTGTAACTTTATATAGAGCGGGGACAAAGAGAAGAGTTGGGGGTCCAACATTTCTATGAACTTCAGATGGCTTGCATCATTGCGTTCTTGAAGACCTCAGGGTTTGATCCGGTTGCTTCTGAAGTCTGTAATCATATTCCCGAAACTTTGCAATTTTGTTTTGTAGAAGGGTATCTTTTTTTTTTTTTTTATAACCAAACTAACTAACCCTTTGCATTATTTGCATGTGTATGTATGCGAATCCTTCACCTTTTAACCAAGACAGGGAGAGCAGAACTACTGCCAGGCAACTATATTGCTGAGTCTTTTCCCCAAGTTGAGGATTCTATCTTAATGAAAACCTGCAATTTCTCTTAGTCTGGGAAACTCACAGATGGACCTATGCTGGTCAGGAGTGCTAAAGGCTGTATCCTAAACACACTGTCTGTTGGACTGCAGAGATGGCCTGTATCAGTATCCCCCGATTAACATGCTACTGGTGCAGAGATCACAACATTTCATAATTGGGTATGCCTTGTTTGGGCTTTGTTTACATAGCCACATGAAATGGGAAGATGAAACATACTACCTTCAGTAAAGAAATGTGTGCAATTTTACGTTTGACACTTCACACATGGATTTTGTGTTAATTCCTCTGAGATGTAGGTAAACGTGTCCCTTGCTCGAAAGCCAGTCGAATCTGACTCTAGGGATGCAGTGCTCATCTCAGTTTCCAAGCTGAGGAGCCAGCACTGTCCAAAGACATTTCCGTGGTCATGTGGCCGGCGTGACTAGATGCCGAGGCACACGGAACGCTGTTACCTTCCCACCGAAGCGGTACCTAATTTATCTACTTGCAATTTCTTGCTTTTGAACTGCTATGTTGGCGGGAGCTCACTCTGTCACGCGGCACTCAGGTCTCGAACTGCTGAACGGTCTGCAGTTCAGCGTCTTAACCACCTTCCTTCAAATAAATTTTTAACAAGCAAAGCAGTTCTTGGCAAATTAGCAACGGAGCTAGGGAGGGGTTTTGGTGATCAGTCGATTATTGAAAAAAAATATGCATTTTACTGCATGGTTATGGATCTCCACATGCATTGGAAGGCGGTACATGTTTGAACTGGCCGCACTGGCACGAAATCGAGACACAATAACCTAGAGTCACTTGCTGTAAAATACACAGGCAAAACCGGGAATACACTTCCTCATAATAAGACAGAAGGGTCTATGGAGAATCTGGCAAGTACTATGCTTGCATCTTGGCTTACGGAAGACCTGCAGTAATCTTGAAGAGACAAGAGAAAGAACAAGGCATAAGCAAACTAATTCAGAATACTCCCAGTTGTGCTGTACATTTAGCAGAGTTGTGGGCCAAAAGACAGACCTCCATGCCAACCTAAAATCTATAGATCAGTTTTAATGCAGCATGAACGATGAAAGGGAGGGCACACACCAGAACACAACACTGTTTTATGATATAAACATTTTTTAAAAGAACAAATTTAACCCTGCCCCTTATAAAATGAAACAGCTGACTTTTGAGAACTTATTACATTCACATAATCATCCTAATAAGTACAAAACACTGTGCTTTTCTAGAAACCTGCCTCTCCCACATTCTCTGTTGGTACATTTTCCAGAGAAAAGTCTCATATACTTAATCTATGAATCTTGCTTCCAGGAAGAATTGTAAGTGTTATTGGTAAGAGACTGATTAGGCTCAATGTCTTGCACAGCTCTTCCCTGCAGGAACCACAGTGTACCTTGCTAGAGAGATTTCCTAACATTGCCCGGACCCAAACATTGCAACTTTACACTGGAAAGAACAAAGTCAAAATGCAGCAAGCCCCAAATCTCCCTCCCAGCCCATATGATTTCTCCATTGTAGTCCACAGAACAGAAGCAACTGACCGGGGGGGGGGGGGGATTTCAACAATGCATGCACGTGCATACATTGAATAACTTATTGTAAATACATTTTTAAGTGGCTTGGTGGTGGGGGTTGCGTGTTGTATGAAAAATAAAAGTCTGGTGAGAAAGACAGTTTAAACGCACCAACATCTCTGTTGGATTTGGAAAAATTAAGCAACCATCCATTTTTGGCGGGGCATGCTAAAACCTCATTGGCTCAAGGCAGAATTCAAACGAGTCCTGTTCATTAGGGAAATATCACTGCAGTCCTCTTCAGAAGTGAATCCCAAGCCTCCGTCTTAGGAATCACTAGCTCCGTATCTGATAGAACAGAATCCCTTTGGGGTGTATGACAGATGTTCAGTACCCTCCCAGTTCAGCTTTCTGTTACTGCCAGAGGTTTCCTGGGAGCCTGATCCGAAAGGGCATTCCTCTTCTGAGATGTGCCCCCAAAGCTATCCAAAACAGAGACAGGCGTATTGGTAACAGCCACACAGTGCAAACTTTGCTTTTGAGAATCGGCAGGCTTGTTTCCTAGCGATCAATTCTTCCTCCTCCTACTGGGGTTATTCTTCTGCTGTGCAGCTGACTTTTCCGTGGCCCAACGAAACGACTTTCCAGCAGTTTGGCTTTCAGCAGTGGAGTTGGAAACAAGCTACCTTGTAACACCCTGAAGACATACCTAAAATATAAAAAGAGTGGGGCAAGTTGTAAATAAACGTAGGTTCAGTGTGATACTTGAGTACGTGGCCCTTGGGAAAATGTACTGTTCTGACTTGAGAGAAGAAAACTTCCGTATCCATGTGGACGTAACTACCTTTCTCTCAAGAACTAAGAACCACAGATCCAGAAGCTGTTTGCTTCATCCAAACAATTGCCAGTTATCCTGGAACCAACAGAGGACTGATCATCAGAGAATAACTTGGTGATTCTGACTGCAGGTAGGTTATGTATTTATTTATTTACATTTTTAGCTATTCGAAAAAAAGTAAGTGGGTAAAAACTCATTGAGGGTATGTGTAGTGTAGTGCCCATATTTATTTGTCCATTACATTTTTCTTTTCCCCCTTCCTGCAGAGACCTCAGAGTCAGAATTCCAAATAAGCTTGCAGGCTCAAAATGGTTGGGGACCCCTGCTTTAGCTACTAGTGTTTGCTGGATGAATTTGGGGATTGGGGTAATGTCTACATAGGAACACAATAGTCTGAGATCTGTTATCGGATATAATGAATGCACTCTTTCAGGAATGGCTCCTGCAGAGCATCTCTTGCCAGATGCTAATGGCTTCTGCAGAGCATCTCTTGCCAGAAAGAGGGATGCACTCTTTCAGGAATGGCTCCTGCAGAGCATCTCTTGCCAGATGCTAAGTTTGCAAGAATACAGCTGTGCTCTTTCACAATAGAGGGAACGCTGCCTTAGAGGGAACGCTGCCTATAGTAACTCATTTCCCTCAAATACATGCTGTGGTGGTAGTGAAGGCAACAGTTGCACGTCACCTACAAAAGTAGTGCTGTTTGCTTCATACCACTTCACACATTATTGTAAGACATATACCTCAGATAAGGACTGGAGTCTAGTAGCGCCTTAAAGACCAACCAGGTTCCCAGGGTATACATTTTCGAGAGTCAAACCTCTCTTTGTCAGAAAGCTCTTCTTGTTCTCCTACAGCAGACCAACACTAAAAATGTAAAGTGTGAATGTGAGAAGCAGGTGTTTGAGAAGACAGGCACACTTTACTAAGAGCTGTGACTGGCTATGACCAGAACTCCCCTGCTGAGTGTATACTCTGTGACCAGAACTCCCCTGCTGAGTGTATACTCTGTGACTGACTCAGATCTATTACAGGGTAATACATGAAGCAAAGGCAAAAGAACCGCAGCACACCGGGTCACACGAAAATGAATTTCTTTCTACCCCAAAGAGTTCTGGGTCTGAACTAGTAAAATACCTGGGAAACAGGGCCACCAATGTTGACATGATGCAAACCAAGTAGAACCTTGGATCACTCAGGTGCCTCTGCATGATCCAGTATGGGTTGGCCGGTGGGTTGCAGAGGAGGCAGGAAGCTCCGAAGATCACGGCAAAGAAGAAATACAGTACAGCACTTCCAACCATAACACCAATGAGTATCCAATTCTGATTTTTTGTAAAAAAAAGGACAAGCGTATGAGAACCTGCTTCTCTGCGCGCATGACGAACAGAAAGGCAGAAACACAAGTCTAGACAACCCCCTTCCCCCATAATTCCTTGTTATGGAATAAGCCCGGGGATCCTTCGGCTAGTCTGCTCCCTTTCCCCATTCCTCCTCTTGATAACTGAAAGACTTCTGTTTTACGGGAAAAACAACAACTGCTGTGTCCAGATCTCAAACTGTAGTTTGCTCTCTCCACCGCAAACCAGATTTTTAAGTAGTGGTTCAGAATACTGGCTTGTAGGGGACAGAACAAAACCATGGTTTGTGTTTTGGATGTAGCTACAATACTGAAAAAGAAGTCTCTCACTGCTGTGCCATAAATGTAGGAAAGAGAAGCTTAGACCCAAGGTTCATTACCATTGTCTTTCTCTGCAGACCGTGCTACACAGAGAAATTCACCATTTGTTCCAATATTTATTTATTACTTTAATTTATACCCCGCCCTCCCCGCGAGCAGGCTCAGGGCAGCTTACATAATTGGTCTATAATGACCATTAATTCACATAAAAACGGTTTAAAATGTCAACTACAGTAAAACATAAACTCATAAAGTGCTAGTGCTGATACATTGGGTACATAAGATGGCAAGCTAGAAATGCCATACAACCAAACAGTTTGCCACTCAATGGTCTTCCTGAGCACAGTGGTGGAGGCCAGATATTAAAACTACAGGCTGGCTCGTTGGTAGTAGTGGTGGCGGCTCCTAGTTGAAAGCCTGGTGGAAGAGCTCCGTCTTGCAGGCCCTGCGGAACTGCACAAGATCCCGCAGGGCCCTGATCTCTTCCAGGAACTCGTTCCACCAGTACGGAGCTGCCACCGAGAAAGCCCCGGCCCTAGTGGTGGCAAGCCTGGCATCCTTGGGGCCCGGAACGGTCAGTGGGTTCTGGGACCCCGACCTCAGTGCTCTCTGGGGTATATATGGGGAAAGGCGGTCCCTCGGGTATGTCGGACCCTGGCCATAGAGGGCTTCAAAGGTAAGCACCAACATCTTGAAGTGAATTCGGAATGCTATTGTTGTTCCCTTCACAACTCTCAGGGTGGATGCAGACAGCTGAGAAGCCCGTGGGAGCTGCTCGGATGAACACTGTGTGGCGCCTTTGGTGCAGAGGCTTTCCGTAGACTCCAACCAGACAGTTAAGCCCGTGTTACCACCCTTGTGCTTTTATTTTTTTTATCATTTAAAGTTACAGGCCGCCCTTCCCTGAATACACAAGAACTCAGGGCGACGAACAACAGTAAGAATATTCATAAACGAATAAGACATTGGCAATGGTTTCAATAAAATAGGACGGCAACATTCTCAGATGCCGCTAAAACATCAGAATTTCCAATCGTATCACTGACTCACGGGGGAGGTAGGGAGGAAGTGGGGGGGGGAGTGCCAGACAAGAAACTGAATAAATGAAATAATAATAATAATAATAATAATAATAATAATAATAATAATAATAATAATAATATGGGTACTTGTTGCTGTCCTCGACCAAAAGCCTGACGGAACATCTCTGCCTTGCAAGCCCTGCAGAACTGCATTAGGTCCCACAGGGCGGGGATGTTAATTGTTGTGGCTTCCGTGCAGTCCCACATGGGAACTGCGCTGTCGCAGGCCAGCCACGGAAAAGATCTCCAGGCGTTCTGATAGACTAGGAGCGCCCCTCCTCCCTCTGGCGCTTTCCCGCCAAAACGCTCACATGACCAGGAAGGGGGGGGGCGCTACTACCTCAGTTCTCTTTCTGCCGCCACGGAGAGATCATCTCCACTGCTGTTCTCTGTGTTTTCCCCTCACCTCAGTAATTGCGTGAACAAAGATGTAGCTGACACCCCACCGTCCCCTTTAAGTGCGGGTGCCATGATTTTACGCAGCTCCCCCTCCCCCATTTGAATCCTTCCTCAAATAAGCAACAGCTTAACATCACAATTGAAGTGCAATGAGAGGAAGAAGGTGGTATTTTTAACAGGTCTTTATGAAGTCTTCAGAATTAAGCGAGTAGTTCAGAAAAAGCGAATATTTTCAGTTCCAGTTTTTCTGTATTAACGGGCTTGAGACTTGCACTGCTAAGTCTCCACACAGTCCCCCCCTCTCTTCTGGTTCTGTTGTTGATCATTTCAGCCACTTGGGGCTAGCTATCCCTGACACAAATGGCCCTACTAATTGCATTCAACTTCCACCCTGGCTCATGAGTAGGCCTGCAAAGCCCCTGGTTGGGGGGGGGAGTCCCCTGTCCCCCCCCAACTCCCATTGCCTGCAGCCACTCAAAATGGCAGCCGGGGGTAGGGAATCCTGGTGCCAGTTGCAGTATCATGTCACTCCTGGTAAAAAGCTGGAAATGACATAGGGTAGCTCTAGGAATCAATGGAAACTCAACAGGGTTACCATAGAGTTTCCAGCAATTTTTAGAGCAATCCATGTCAGTGACATGATGCCACGGCTGGTGTCTCCCCCATATCCCTGCCCACAGTCCTGCTGTAACAGGGTTGTGATCCGCACTGCCATGTCTACTCATGATATGACTAGAATTTACCCACAAATGAATCTGTTGAAGAATGGATCCTATGAAACTGAGAGAAGGGGACGGGGGTCAGCTGACCTCTCAAATTGTCATTAAGGGAGCAACCAGTTGTTTTGTATCAGGCCTGATTCTCACATTGCTTTTAGATATGGTGCAGTTAGAATAATAGAATCATAGAGTTGGAAGGGACCTCCAGGGTCATCTAGTCCAACCCCCTGCACAAGGCTGGAAATTCACAAATACCTCCCCCTCCACATCTGCAGTGACCACTGGTCCACGTCCAGAAGATGACAAAAAACCTCCAGGATCCCTGGCCAAACCAGCCTGGAGAAAAATCGCTTCCTGACCCCAAAGTGGCAGTCAGCATTTCCCTGGGCATGTAAGAAAGGGCCACAAGAACTAAGCACTGAGGCAACCCTTCCTGCCCTCCCTCTCGTGATCTGCCTAAGGTCACAGAGTCCGCATTACTGTCAGATGGCTATCTAGCCTCTGTTTGAAAACCTCCAAAGACGGAGAGCCCACCACTTCCTGAGGAAGCCTGTTCCACTGGAACCGCTCTAACTGTCAGGAAGTTCTTCCTAATGTTTAGCCAAAAACTCTTCTGATTTAATTTCAACCCGTTGGTTCTGGTCCGACCTTCTGGGGCAACAGAAAACAACTCCACGCCATCCTCTATATGGCAGCCCTTCAAGTACTTGAAGATGGTTATCATATCACCTCTCAGTCATCTCCTCTCCAGGCTAAACATACCCAGCTCCTTCAGCCTTTCTTCATAGGACTTGGCAAACACAGTAAACACTGTTTGAATGGGTACTTGTGTGGCTAGCTCATATTGCCTGTCACATTTGAACTGCCAAAGCCTATTTGCTGTGGTGCTGTAAATAGAAGGGTATATTTCAAGCAACACATCACCATGTTGCCGATAACAGTACATTCTGTGCTAATCTTTCCCAACCCAGGAATAATGTGTGAATTAAGCCTTAGAATGAATGAAGGAAGAACATACTCACCAGGGATTTACTTTCAATCATAAGATGTAGAATTATTATTAAGAAGATAGAAGTGTTGAGAGGTCCCCCAAAGGAAAAGATGTCTACATCAGAACCAGCGTAAGTCTGCAAAGGAACAAATGTTCATAGGTTCTTGCCTCCATTCCCACAAAGGTCCATACAGCACTCTTTCTATTTTTTTCCTACTTTTCTTCTCACTAACAGTTGAAGGATATTTGAAGACTTAGAGCTAACAAGCGTTGTACTAATATTTTATATGTCTTGAATGTTCTTAATGCTGGTCAGGTTTTACCAATTTTAGGGTTTTAGGGTTGGGTTTTTTTTGTACTTCTAATAGGAGTACCTGCTAATATGGGGCTGCACCTGTTCCGCTAATATTGGCATCCTCCTCTGCTGTAAAGTGGCCTCCCCTGATGCAAGAGACTCCAACCTATCTTGGTTCAATAGCTATTTTTTGCCGTCAAGTCACAGCTGACTTATGGCAACCCCGTAGGGCTCTAAGGTCAAGAGACGTTTAGAGGTGGTTGGCCATTGCCTGCCTTTGCATCACAACCCTGGTATTCCTTGGAGGTCTCCCATCCAAATACTAGCCAGGGCCGACCCTGTTTAGCTCCCAAGATCTAACAAAGATTGAGATAGCCTGGGCTATCTAGGCAAAATTGGACATTTGATTTTTAAAACAAGGTCAGAAGAGCAGAAGACAGCAGCAAGTGATTAGAATGTACTTTCCCACCCACTTACCATGTAACAGATGAAAAAGCAAGCCAGGCTTTGATAGGCGGCATCTATGAGGTTGATCAAGAAGGTCGAGGATACATAAGGCTGAAAAATAAACATGGGAGAAAACGCATCCCTTAGCTTCAGGCAGATACACAGTCAAATAATTCTGGGGGGGGGGGGGGAAACGACATCTTCTCATGTTGCTGAGGCTGTTGAGCTTCCAAAAATTATGCTCAGAACCTGCACAGCATCAGTATAGAAGATCTCAGCCCTCCAGTGAGACCCTGAGCCGGACTGCTGCATATCAAAGAAAAGAAACGAGACAAACCATTTTTCAAACAAACAAAACCAAACAGCAACGTGTTGTCTGCATACAAAAACACAGACTTTAAGTTGCAAAATCAAGATAAGAAATTGTCCCAGTCAGAAAGAGTTTCCATTTGCCCGTTTACCAACAGAAGCTGATTCAGTAAAAGACGTTTTCTTTACCATTTCTATTTTCAAGGAATCGATCTGGCAATGTTACGTATTACCAAGAGTTGCGCATGGACTGCACACAAGACAATGTGAAACCTGTACACAAAGATTGTGTCAACGGGGCTCAGTTTCTGTGATCTATGTCCTACATTAACCCCCCCCCCCCAAAAAAAAAATCTCTAACGCTCACCTGCTGTGCTATTTTGGCCAAATAGTTTCACCTCAGTTGTCCTTCCTGTTTAACGCATCTAGACTAGCAGCCTTCTGGACAGTTTCAGGCTGACTTTTACAGCATGTCTGCACTACTACTCAGCGTACAACGAGGCCCATGTCTCTGTCAGAGCTTCCTTCTGCATGAGACTTAAATAAGCAACAGCGGTCCACAGGGAAGCTAGTGATAACATGACATCAATCCACCAACGAGGGCCTCATGTATAACTGACAGCTATTCTCTTAAGGCCACCTACATTAACTGGCTAGAGGCCTAGTGAAATAATGCCTTTCATTTCCATGTCCAGACCAAAGGATCTGAACAAGGGAGTGTGTGTGGGGGGGGGATCAGGTTCAACTGAGGAGGGACAGGCAACACAATAACAACTGAGTCAGGCGCATGGGCCAAGCCAGAGAGTACCTCAGATCTCTGACTGGCCTTGTAAAGTTCTGGCAGGTGGAGAAGGACGTTTGCAGATATATCTTGGTCCAAAACACCATAAATAACGGGTGGCACTGATGTGAAGAGAACGTTGAACAAAATCAGGCTCCAGTGGTCAGTCATGGCTATTCCGGAAAACCCACTGAAGAACTGATACCAGAACAGGACGGCTACGTAGACCTGTTAAGATGAAAGGGGATAACGAAAGGGGAGGAAGAGATAAATTGGAGGGGAGAAAGAGGAGCAAACAGGGGGACGACGGATTCAGAGAGCAGTCCACGAGAGAAAACACATTCTGCATATGCCAGTATTTAAAAAAATGGACCCTTCCCCAAACCTTAGAACAGCAGTGAAGGGACTGTTTATGTATTAAAAATATATTTATACTCCTGCTTTTTCCCTTGTGGCTCAAGGTGGCTTCCAAAAACTAAAAACATACAACATATGGTAAAGCCCATTTACCCGGCTTCCCACCCCTCCACCAAACACCTGCATCTTAAACCCAATTAAAAGCCATCGCAAACAAAACTAGGGGTTGATAACTGATTTTTCAGTCTCCAGTTCCTATGATGAAAGATGTACAAAGTACAGCCATTTTTATCCCACCTTTCTACTAAGTGCTAAGGTTAGAATACAAAGCAAAAAAAGGGAGTCCTTCAGAGAAGCCATGACTATGCGCTCAGTTGAACTGAAGGTGGGGAGAAACTCAGTGATGGCTGCTTGAAAATAAACTCCCAGGTAGAGGTGGTTGGCTGGAGTCTCCAGCAGTACTGCAGAAGAAGAAGAAGAAGAAGAAGAAGAAGAAGAAGAAGAAGAAGAAGAAGAAGAAGAAGAAGAAGAAGAAGAAGAAGAAGAAGAAGAAG
>NW_015167074.1:278208-311128 GCF_001447785.1 Gekko japonicus
GGCCAGTCGAGTGTAACACCAGTGACCGTGAACGAACAGCAGTTTGTTGAGGTGTCTGAACTGAGAAACTGCAAAATCACTTGCCATCACAGCCTGAAAACAAGGAGGAGGAAGAAGAAGAAGAGGAGGAGGAGATTGGATTTATACCCTGCCCTTCACTACCCAAAGGAGTCTCAGAGCGGCTTACAAACTCCCTTCCCCTCCCCACAACAGACACCCTGTGAAGTAGGTGGGGCTGAGAGAGCTCTGACAGAAACTGCTCTTTTTCAAGAACAGCTCTTGTCAGAATTACAGCTTGCCCAAGGTCATCCAGCCAGGTGCAAGTGGAGGAGTGGGGAATCAAACCCGGTTCTCCCAGATTAGAGTCCGCGCACTTAACCACTACACCAAACTGGCACTAAGCATTACCAGCAACCCTCCCAAATTCCAAATGGTTGCTCAACTCAGCATGAGCCAGTGTGCTGCAGTTCCAAGCTAGGACCCAGGAGACCTGGGTTCAAGTCCCCACTTATCTGGCACTCCCATGTAAATCCATATGATTAGAACGGCCAGCCTCTCTCAGAAATACTCCCCCAACTAAAAAACTACATAAAAGATCCCTTTGGTATGCTGAGATTCCTTACAAAGGAAGCCAGATTGTCACAATCCCTTATTAATGCTGACAGATAGTTGCATTTCTGGCGCAGACCATTTTTAATTGATTATTAGACGCCTCTGGAGCAGTGACCCTCGACCCAAGACAGATGGGCAGAAGCAATTTCTGCTGTCAGAGTCTGGATACTGAGTCTGCTAGTCCCCATTCTTGTTCGTAAACATTAAGTGTTGATTCCCTGGGCCCACAGCCAACACCATTCCTAGTAGCAACATACCAAATTCTTGTAGAAAAAATAAAGCACCATGTTGGCCAGTCGAGTGTAACACCAGTGACCGTGAACGAACAGCAGTTTGTTGAGGTGTCTGAACTGAGAAACTGCAAAATCACTTGCCATCACAGCCTGAAAACAAGGAGGAGGAAGAAGAAGAAGAGGAGGAGGAGATTGGATTTATACCCTGCCCTTCACTTGGAGTCTCAGAGCGGCTTACAAACTCCTTTCCCTCCCCCTCCCCACAACAGACACCCTGTGAGATAGGTGGGGCTGAGAGAGCTCTGACAGAAACTGCTCTTTTCAAGAACACCTTTGACAGAACTATGGCTTGCCCAAGGTCATCCAGCAGGTGCAAGTGAAGGAGTGGGGAATCAAACCCAGTTCCCCCAGATTAGAGTCTGAGCACTTAACCACTACACCAAACTGGAGTGAAAGGCTACTACGACAGCAGAAAGGGCTACTACATTTATCTTGCCTGGAACCAGTTTCCTCGTTTAACCCTATCTCTGTCGGCCTACTTCTCAAAACAAAATAACCTGTTAGAGTTCTAACCTCTCTCCTCTTTTCCTTAGCCATCAAACCTCAGTAATCACTGGATCAGTAGATAAAGAAGTATTTACCAGTTAACCCACCCTCTCTGTCCTTCTGCCTCAACATCACATTCTCCATTATCTCTATACCTTCCTCAGCCGCTCTTCTTTCCTTCAACAATTCTCTCAGTTAACAATCATTATAATAATCAGGTATTTTTATTTTTATCAATCATTGAGTTATTTATTTCCAACAAAGACCCTCTAACTATTTATCCTTGGTCACTTTTTCCATTCATGGGAATGAACCATTCACGTAACCACGGGAACACGCTGCATTCACACTCATGAATTTTGGCCATTTTGGTGCCTCAGAGATTATGGAAATTGCGGTAACCTTGTGATTACTGTTCACACACATAACACTGCTCCAATAAGCCAATGATTTGCCTGAAGACAACATGTGCTCCTCAAGGAAGCACAGAATATCCAGAGGCTATTTAGCGAAGATGTTTCGTGAAGCTGTTCACAGGCATACAAATTTGGGAAATTTGATCTCAGGATACATTCTTCTAATAATGTGGTCTGATTTCTTAGAAACTAGAGCCTGGCAAGAGGGGGACTTGAAATGATTTGCAGGGGAAGGAAAATCCCACAACCTGAAGAGTGATTAACACATGGAATTCACTGCCACAGGAGGCGGTGGCGGCTACAAGCATGGATGGCTTCAAGGGGGAATTAGATAAGCATATGGGGCAGAGGTCCATCGGTGGCTATTAGCCACAAGGTACAGATAGGAACTCTCAATCTGGGGCAAGTGACGCTCTGTATTTTTGGTGCTGGGGGGGGGGCAATAGTGGGAGGGCTTCTAGTGTCCTGGCCCCACTGCTGGACCTCCTGATGGTACCCGGTATTTTTTGGCCACTGTGTGACAAGAGTGTTGGACTGGATGGGCCATTGGCCTGACCCAACATTGGCTTCTCTTATGTTCTTATGTTAACCTTCCTTGCCCCTGCTTCCTTCCGTCCTACTTGCTCCTCTCTAATGGAGCTTTTGCTTACTCCAACTCTCTCCCATTGAGAGAGTTCCCTCCATCCTAGTGCTGCTTTCTCCCTTCAGCTGCTCCTGACTTTAAAAAAAAACCAAACCAAACTTGTTGGATTTCACCAGATTTGCACAAACACCCCATCTTTCCATGCCTGCTCTCATGGTGCAGATTTTTTAATCTACACATTCGGAATCAGATATATGAAATAACACAGAGCTGTCTACCATATGGTTTCCAGGGCACTTATGACTCAACAGCTTGGCTCAGTGGTTGGTGACTTAGACCAAGAAACCGGGATCTGGATCCTTGCCTGAATGAAGCTCATTGGTTCTTCATGGACCAGTCACTCTCTCAGCCTAGCCTGGATTTACAGGGTTGTTTCTGAAGGTTAAAGACGGTAACTTCCATGTACCCTGATTAAAGTGAGGAATTTTTTAAAAATGCTATTCTGTGAACTTGGGGGCCTTTTGGCACAGGCCACTGAAATCTTAAGCTTTCAGATACACAGCCTTGGATCCCACTGACAAATATACTGGGCTTCATGGTTCCGAGTGAAATGGACCAATAAGCAACCCTGCTTCTTCTGACGGTTCCCTCAGTCCTTCCTACCTGCATGCCTTCTTGGCCAGAGATTCCAATTCCCACATCAGCAACCTGGATCATGCTGACGTCATTGGCACCATCACCTTCCCAGAAAGGGGGGAAAAATTCACATGAAAGAGGCTTTGGAGCACTGTACACAGATAATACTGAAAAGTATATTGTAAGTCAAATCCGAGCATCCAGTCTTATTGACATGTAGGTTGCAAGCAAGTAGGGTGTTATCACTAATGAAAAATGGTGGAGACGGTTGCATGCCTGCTAAGGGTCTAGCTACACATGACGTTCAATATATGTAACGGAATTCCATTGTCTTTCTTAAAAGAAAAACAGTATTGATTTCAGAACAAAGTTTGAGTCCAGCGGCACCTTTAAGACCAATAAAATTTTATTATTTATTTATCTATTTTATTTATACTTTCAATTTCTATACTGCTCAATCCCGGAGGCTCTGAGCGGTTTACAAGCATTTGAGTATAAGCTTTTGGGTGGATGCACCCAAAAGCTTATACCCAGAATAAAACATTGCTGGTCTTAAAGGGGCTTCCTGGACTCAAACTTCGTTCTGCTGCTTCAGGCCAACATGGCCACCCACCTGAATCAATATTGATTTCAAGCAAAGAAGTGGCAGATGACGGTGGCGCTTGACCTTCGCCCCTGCCCAACGTTTCTTTACTCCAGCTTGTACTTCTCCAGTGCCATTTCCCCCAGAAGTAAACAGCTTTTAAACTCTAATAAGCGAGTTATACATTCCTCCTTAAAAAGCAAAATGCATTGGAAGGGTCAAGGGGGCTTTTCTTCCTTCCAGACATTAGGGGGTGCTCACTTCTAATAGGCAAAGTGATTTTTATCATGCTTGCCCTTAGAACGTGCCTGCATAATAGGTCATTAGTACTTTGGCTGTGGAGCTGCCGTGGCTCAAGTGGTTAAGACGCTGAACTGCAGGCTGTGGAAGGTCAGTAGTTCGGCAGTTCGAGACCCGAGTGCTGCATGACGGAGTGAGCTCCTGTCTCTAGTTCCAGCTCCTGCCAACCTAGCAGGTCGAAAGCAAGAAATTGCAAGTAGATAAATAGGTACCGCTTCGGTGGGAAGGTAACAGCGTTCCGTGCACCTTGGCGTTTAGTCATGCTGGCCACATGACCACGGAAACGTCTACGGACAGCGCTGGCTCTTAAGCTTTGGAAACGGAGATGAGCACCGCAACCCTAGAGTTGGATTCGACTGGCTTTCGAGCAAGGGAACCTTTACCTTTACCTTTTACTTTGGCTGTATATGATCTTCTTTCCAGGAAAGCGTGAAGACATGTATCTGTTCAAAGGGACTGCCTGAGCAATTGATTTCCAAGGTGGCTTGCAATCACAAGGAATCTGTAATTTTTATAGATCGAAACATGGGCTTCACATGAAGGAGGAGGAGGAGGAGGAGATTGAATTTATACCCTGCCCTTCCCTCAGAGTCTCAGAGCAGCTTACAATCTCCTTCCCTTCCTCTCCCCACAACAGATATCCTGTGAGGTAGGGTGGGGCTGAGAGAGCACTGAGAGAACTGCTCTGAGAGAACTGTGGCTTGCCCAAGGTCACCCAACAGCTGCACGTGGAGGAGTGGGGAATCAAACCTGGTTCTCCCGAATCAGAGTCCGCGCTCTCAACCACTACACCAAACTAGCATACATGGTATGTAGCTCACCTCTTAGTGGTTTAGGCAGACACGGGGGACCTGGGCTTCTACAGCCTTTGTCCAGCTCTCTGGTGTTGCTACTGCTGGAAATGCCTACCCTATGCCAGTGGGGGCCGGGAACATGCGGGGATGGGACGTGTATGCTAGCGAGGGTTCCTGAGGTTGCCAGTTGTTGAGATGCAGAGAGACCATGAGACACAGAGCCCCCTGAGGAAGGGTGCTTTTGGGCAGTGCCACTTGTAACTCCTTCTGGTTGGTGGGGTTTCTCCTCTCCAGGACAGCTAGAATGTGGCTCCCAGTTCTGGTTGTGCATCTGCTGACTGGGGAGAGGACCACCCAGGCATGCTGGATCCTCCCTTCTTTACATAGTTCCAGGCAGCCACAGCCAACAGCTGAAACCCATTAGCATATTAGGCCGCAGCCCCATGTTGCCAGAAGTGTGGTCATCCAGCCACACCCACCTTTCCCTTCTTATTCTGTTTACCTTGTTTGTTGTCAAAACCCAGGGCCTTTTTTTGGAAGCAGGGACTCCTTTGCATATTAGGCCACACACCCCTACTGTAGCCAATCCTAATGAGTTTCTGCTGTTGGGTGTGGCCTATTATGCTAATGGGTTCCTGCTGGGTGTGGCCAACTCAGGAGCCAGCCGGAACTCTGTTCCTGTGCGTTCCTGCCCCAAAATAGCCCTGGTTCCATGACAATTTGGAAAGAGGAAACGATTCCTCTTGTGTCGCTTCCCCATAGCACACGGCATCACCCTGGGGCTGCCAGCTGTTCTGATCCAGGAACCAGAATATATTGTCATACACATGAAGGTCCTTTATGAGCAAAACTCTCCACTTGCTGCACTTGAGGAAGGCAACCCACATAGGCAACGCCAGGGAGATGCACACCAGAGTACTTGTAACCTGCACGAACTAGGGCAATCATCATCCCCATCATTATTATTATGAGCACAACTGCTTACGAGCTACCTACGCAGCTCACAGTTAACCCAAGTGCCCTAGAACTACTTCCCAAGTCAGTTTTCCAGTTATCAAAACACGGCACTTAGGCACCCCTACAAGACGGGTGACTCACCTACAGCCATAGTCATCACACCGAGATCCTTTCTCACCAGCTTCACCAGCTGGCTCTTCTGCAGGGGTGTCGCCCTGCAGCAGATGACGGCCCGCACCCGTGCCGTGAGCTGCAGGAATTTGGGCCGTGTCGTTTCGTGCAAGGCGAAGGCTAAGGTCGGTCCGTCTATAATCAGGCCAGCGCTGAGCTGGGGGATGTGGTCCACCGAAGTTCTGGGGACGTTCAAAATGTCTGTGATGCAGCTTCCTTTGGGATGGAGATTGACCTTCATTTCTTCTAAGATGTTTTCAATCAGCTGTTCACAGGCCTCCTGGATGGGAAAAGTGAGATAATAATTTGATCTTGGCTTCGGTGCATGAAATTGAGCAAACTCCGTAGGACGGCGGAAGACAGGAGGGCCTGGCATGAAGCGGTCCATGGGGTCGCGAAGAGTCGGATTGACTGTGCGACTGAACAACAACCAAAAAACGATGCCTTGGCAACAGCACACACTGCCCTGAGGCTGAAGGAATGAGCATGGGGTGTGTGTGTGGTGAGTTGAACATTACAACTCTGTACTTCCCCCTTTAAAACAAATCACACTGGATGAATTTTACAGCTTGTCATGTGTACACAATACGTTATGGGTGTTCTTTAACCAGAACCAGGGGTATGTATAGATTCACTGGAAAGTGGGGTGGGTAGAGAATGCGCTACAAAATGTTTTACTAGACCATCATAATGGGAGAAGTCATCATAATAATGAGGAATTTCACATTACCCTTTTTAACCCGTTTTGAAGCTGTTTTTGATCCGTCATGGAGTAAACCGGTATAGGGCTGCCATTTCACACATGGCTTTCCCCTTCCGGTAAAGAGCTGGATCTGAAGCGGTTCGCCATTTCAGACTGCACCGCTTTCCCCCCGCCATTTTTCACCTGTGCGGGCGATCTCCAGCTTTTTTTTTTTTAACATTTGCTTTAGAGCGCTATAGCACTATAACAAAACACTCCAGGCATTCCAATGAGGTTGATATAATGCTGTTGCGTTATACCGTTATAGTGCTATAAAGCAAATGTTCCCCCCACAAAAAAAAAGCCAGAGATCGCCCGCGCGGGCGAAAAACGCCGGGAAAAAGCGCATCGGAACCGGGAGAGGAAACCGAAGACTACTTGGAAGCGGTTGACAGGTAAAACGCTTCAGCCCCGTTTCCTAAACGGGACAGAAGCGTTTGTGTCTGAAATTACAAATACCGTATTTTTCGGACCATAAGACGCACCTGACCTTAAGACGCACCTAGTTTTTAAAGGAGGAAAACAGGGAAAAAAATATTTTGAACCTTCGGTCCATAAGACGCACTCACTTTTCCTCCCACTTTTTTTGGAAGAAAAAGTGAGTCTTATGGTCCAAAAAATACGGTATATTCTGATAGGGAACCGGTTCTAAAACGGTTCTGTCTGAAATGACAGACCAGAAACCGTTTGGGAACCATTCGTCTTCCGGATTATATCGTCTGTCTGAAATTCCTCTGTAACTTCTGTAACGCAGCTTGATCAAATGTTCAGGAAATGAGCCACAGGCTTGGTTTGGGCTTCATTTAGAGAAGGAGACCACACAGTAGCATCGAAAAATCCAGGCTTAAAGGAGACCCTGGAAATTTTTTATTTTTTAAAAAAAAATCTGATTCACGTGAGATACCAGTATGAAATCGTGCCTTCTGGGTTTTTTTCTTTTTTGCCATCAAACTGCAACTGATTTGTGGTGATCTCACAGGGCGTTTGAGGCGAGAGACAGTTCAGAGGCGGTTGGCCATGGCCTGCCTCTGCGTCACGACCCTGGACTTCCTTGGTGGTCCCCCATCCAAATACTAACCACGGCCAGCCCTGCTTAGCTTCCAAGATCGGGCTAGCCTGAGCGATCCAGGTGCCGCGTGTACAGATGTGCTAACTTCTAAATTATGGGGAAACAAAGAAACCCCAACTGCTAAAAAAAGGCACAACACACCAGGAGTTTCTCTTGCTTAACTGAAATAACTCTGAAATAAACAAGAGGTTAGCAGAAAATCATGCACAGTGAGATTCTAAGAACACATGTCTGAGAGTAAGTCCCACTGAGTAGACCTGTTTAGGACTGCTCACAAATTGTGCCAGGGGTAATAGGACTGGGAGCTGGATGTGAGCTAGTATCCTAAGACTGGTGAACCTGACAACCCCAGGCATTCACTAAACAGGGGGGGGGGGGGGGAGAGGGAGAGAGAACGCAGTCATCTTTGCTCCCGCTCTCCCTCCCTGTGCATTGAGTGAATGTGTGGGACTGCTGTGTGCACCAGTAGTAGTCTGGTGGTAGATTACTACCAGTAGTAGTCTACTTTCACAGTAATGCACAGTGTCCATGTCTCATCAAAGAAGTAGCTGGGAAAGAAGCATTATATGACAAATGATTTTTTTTAATGTGCTAGTCTAAATTCATCAGTGACACATCTGGGAAACCTGCATTTCTCATCTCCAGTGTCTGCAAAAAATCTTTTCCCTACTAATTTATAATATCCTTTCACTCTGTCTCACAGTCTGTTTTCACCTTCACTTCTTTTTTTAAAAAAATTATTTTTAACAAATTTTCAAAACATTACATAGATCATCATCTTAAGTTTTTCACATTTTTAGAGTTGTCCGTCTATAATTTACATCTTAATACAATTGGGAAGGCTCACCTTCTCACTAATACAAAGTTAATTCGTTTGACGTTCTATCCAGTCATATACCTTACACCACCTTTGATTTTGATATTTTTGGTCCTTATTTTGCAATATTTGGCTCAAATTATCCATTTGAGCTAACTCCAAAAGATTAGATACTAGGTCCTCTTTCGAGGGTAAATTATCCGTTTTCCAATTTCTCGCCACAAGTATACGTGCTGCAGTCACTATATATACTATCAGGTATTTATCTTGTTTTTTATAACCTCTGGGAATTATGTTCAGTAAATATATCTCAGGCACAAGTTCCACCTTTATATTCAAAATTTCATAAATAATTCTTTGCACCAATTTCCAAAATTTACGTAGCTTATAACAATTCCACCACATATGATAGAAGGTCCCCACATTTGCAACAGTTACTACCCATTTGAGGAAAACATTTTGCAATTTTGTCTGGGGACCAGTACCACCTGTGATACATTTTATAGATATTTTCTTTATAAGCTACCGCTCTCATAAATTTCATTGTTTGCCATATACTATCCCATTGGTCATCATCTATCTGTTTTCCCATATCTTGCATCCAAGATATCATTACCGCTTTAACGTTTTCGTCTAGCTCATATTCTTCTAACAAGAATCTATATAGTTTCTGAATTAATTTGTCACCTTCACTTCTTGAAGTCACCTTTAACAGTTATGCATAAGTCTTGTAAGAAACAACATCTCCCAAAACAGATTTGAAATAGAATCACATAACCTCAGTATATCCACCAGAGGGCATCATGTTCATATACAAAAAGGAACCGCCTTCCTTTTTTTTTTTTTGGAAGGCTGTTTTCTTTACCAAAGGACTGAACAGTTCCAAAGAGAGAGAGAAAAGATTTCTCTCCATCAGAAAGGCATAAGTAGATTAATTTTCTGGAATACTCTACGTAATGCCATTTTAATGAGATAATTCTCAGCACATTAGTGCTAATCAAGCTGGGCCGCAGGAAGATATGACAAAGAGCAACTTACAAAAAAATGACATTTGTTCCAATTTCCAAGACAAAAAGCCTTCTAATCTGTACGGCTAACGTAATTTACTGTCTAACTTTTTGAAAGGCATTTTACAAGCGCCGACTCAAATGTAGATCGTTCCAGAGGGCGGCCACGTCGGTGTGCAGAAGAACAGCTAGATTGGAGTCCGGCACCAACCTTAAGAGACCAACAAGATTCTTGGCACCTTCGAGAGCCAGAGCTCACTTCATCAGATACGACTCAGAATAGAGACCTCTGAGCACTTCTATCCCAATCGGAAAGCGGGAGGGGTGTTGCAAAGAAGGAATTCATGAGGCAGGGGTACCATGTGCATTGTAATCAGTTTGATTAGAGCCGAGGAGAAATGCCTAGGGGCGGGAAATGAGAGTCTGTAGTGAGATAAGAATCCTATGACCCTATTCGGGGGGCCTCCCCCCACCGTGTGTGGGGGTTTTCCATCGTTCTGAACTTGTGAACGAACTCCTGAATGAATGTACCATTACCTGCAGCGTTACTAGGGTCCTAGCAAACTACGGAGGGGAGGGGAGTTTCTGGGTTCCCTTGGGCCCAGCTAGTGGCTGCATGGGTCTGGGAGGTGATGACAAGCATAAGCTATCGCTGTTGCCTTCTCCCATCCTGCTCCTGGCCCTTTGGCTCTTACTCTGTGGCTTACAGCCTGTGACCCTTGAATGAGCCAGCTATGGAGTCCCAACCAGCCCAAGGAATGTTGTTCTTCTGTCTGTTTGATGTGTTTATCATGGGGTTTTTTTTGTTGCTGCTGTTAGCCATTTTGGCTTCCTTTGGAGAGAAGGTAAAGGTAAAGGTTCCCTTGCTCGAAAGCCAGTCGAGTCCGACCCTAGGGTTGCGGTGCTCATCTCCGTTTCAAAGCTGAAGAGCCAGCGCTGTCCGAAGACATTTCCGTGGTCATGTGGCCGGCATGACTAAACAACAAGGCGCATGGAATGCTGTTACCTTCCCACCAAAGCAGTACCTATTTATCTACTTGCAATTTCTTGCTTTCGAACTGGTAGGTTGGCAGGAGCTGGAACTAGAGACGGGAGCTCACTCCGTCATGCGGCAACCCGGGTCTTGAACTGCTGAACTACTGACCTTCCACAGCCTGCAGTTCAGCGTCTTAACCACTTGAGCCACCGCAGCTCCACATTGGAGAGCAAAGTGAGATATAAATACTTGAATAAAAGGACTGCGTTGCAGCAGTGCACTTGAATCGACAGAGGAAAGATTACAGCAGCCCAGACATTTTCACCTGACTATCAGACTTGAGAGTGAAGAGCTTGTCGACCGGTTCCAGTAATCTACAGGAATGGGCTACATTCACAGCAGTCTCCTGTTTATCACCCGTCAGCATCCAGATGGTGATCCCAGCTCTCCTGAGGGATGCTATGGTGTCTGGAACACCCTCTTGCAAGCGATCTTCAACCCCAGTGGCCCCTGTGACATCAATCACATGGATTTAAGAGAAAGAAAACAAACACATTAGAATGCTAGCTGTGGGTGTGTCAGCTAGCTGCCATAGAAGACTGTGTACCAATAGTCCTTCCCCCCCCCCCAAAACCGCTGCCAGGCATCTGCGCATGCCCTGTCTTCCCCGTGTATTGTCTTGTGCCATGCATTCCTGTCTGTAAACGCTAGGCAACGCTTATCTGCAAGGTTAACAGGTGTGTGGAGGAGCCGCTTCGCTTGAAGTATAATGAACTGCTACCGTGTGAAGCTGTAATTGTTTATGATTTAGGAAACGTTGATTCTCAGCCTTTTGAGCGCGAACCTAGGAACCTGCCCGCTCGGCGGGAACCAAGATCATTGGTGAATGCCCTTGCCCACCCTGGCCCAGGTATTCTGGACAGTGAACTTGTTCCTGCTCTATCATGGCTTTAATAAAATACTACTTTGTATAAACGTGTATTGGACTTATAGCTGTGGGGGACCGGACAGGGTGACAGTTACACCAAGTTGAGAAAAATTCGTGTTTCTCCTAAACAAAATATGGCAAAGCTTTGAAATCTCAGGTCATGATTAAGGGTGTGCAAAGAACCCCCCAAAACAGTATTTCTCAAGTCCAGATATACTGAACCCGAAAAATATTGGTATTTCCCAATATTACCGAATCCCAATACTGGTATGGCATTCGGATTCAGGAAATATTTGGGAAACCTGATTTTTTTTGGTCCCATTATACCCTATAGGGATCATTATAGTCAATGGTCCCCAACTCCATAGGGCATTTGGGGCTCTGTGCGGGGGACTGTTTTTTGAGGTAGTGGAACCAAATTTGCAGCAAAGCACCACATTTGCACCAAGTTTGCTCCTCACCCCCCCCCCAAGTTAAAAAAAGGTTGGACCAAAGGGTCCCATTCTATGGGCCCCTAAAGAAGTCGTGCGACTCTGTGGCGAGTGAACTCCGAAGGCATTTAAAGGGTTTGCAGTCCCTTTAAACATCTCCAAGAGGCAAGTTCACCCAGAAGGCATTTAAAGGGACTGCGAGCCCTTTAAACGCCTTCCGGGTGAACTCGCTGCAGAGTTGTGCAGCTTGGAGAAGGCATTTAAAGGCACCACAATCCCTTTAAACACTCTTTAAGTTCATCTATCTGGCAGTCCTGAAAATCCCAAAAATATGGGTGGCCCTGAAAATCCCTAAAAATGACTTGGCCATTTCTGATAGACGAACAATATCCAAAATCTATATCTAGTTTAATTGGGTATTTTTTCGGCTCAGATTTAGCCAAATGCATACCCCTAGTCACCATCCAAACCCATGCAAGTGGCCCGGTTCCCTAAGATTTCCAAAATGTTTTGATCACCAGGAGGCTTTTGCATTTAGGACTAATTTATGTGGTTTAACAAATCCAAACCCAAGGAACAGATTTTGTGTATGAATTTTTTTTGTGTGAAGACTTTGAGAAAAGAAGTCAGGAGGAAAACCCACAAAGATCAGGGCTGATTTTGCAGTATCGGAACATACATTTGTTGTATCTTGGTTTGATTTGTGAAGACACTGCAGTAATGACTCCAGCTGAAATCAGAGCAGCTGTGAAAGAACATGGGGCATTTATCATCCCTGTTTTTCAGTCAGTCTCTTTTTGGAAGAAAACAGGTGGGAAAGTTAGGCTAGAATCCTGTGCGGTATGTTCAGGTACAAATGGTTCATGACCAGTTGGCACCCTGAAATTGGACCTTGTCAGGCCATAACAGGATTTCAAAACTCAGGGGCTTTCACTGAGATGTGTCTGGGCTGTACCACTTCCAACCGCAGGTGGATGCTCAGAGAAATATTCCCTCCACATAGAAAACAATCAAGCTGGGGGGGCGGGGGGGGGGGGAGGAAGAAAGGTTCCAGCTTAAATTTTCTGCAAATGGCTATTTTTAATTTATGATGGAGCATTCCTTCCTGAATTGGAAGTGCATAAAACCAGACATGCCACTGGAAGGGGAAAAAATCACAAAACCATGACCGACTTATTTCAGCCATGTCATGTGGAAGAACTCACTAGAAAAAGCAATTGTGCTTGGATTGGTTAACGGCAAAAGGAAACCTGGCCTCCAAAGAACACAGTGGCTAGAAACCACAGAAGTCGACACCAGCCTGAGCAGGGAACAACTCAAAGAAACAGTACAAGATTGGAAAACGTGGGGAGAGCTGGCCCACAGAATCGCCAAGAGTTGAACACGACTGCATGGCTAACAACAACATTCCTTCCTGTCAGTCCTCGCATGCAATGTGACATGTTATTGCCTAGATACAGATTTACCACTTTGGTCAAATCAGGACTATGTCACCACAAGGGATTCTGGGTCCAACCCTGTGTTTGCAACATGTTTGACTGGCAGGTCACTTTAAAATGGGGAAATGCAGAAAGGCCAGTGAGCAGATCTAGGTGCCTCTCTCTCCCCCTACCCTTTCTTCCTGCAAAAAACTGAACTGGTGGGGGGAGGAGGGAGACTGGTGTACACCAGCAAAGAGAATTAACCTGTCATTTGCTGGCATGGTCTGACCTAGCTGGTTTTCCTACTGGATTTCAAATGTGAATCTACAGCACAGAGCCAGATCACAGAGGGTGAAACCCCCCCACTTTTCTTTCTGATTTGTCTCCATCACTGCTTTCTTTTTTTCTTTTTTTTTTAAATCTTTTTATCAATGTTATAATAACTTTGTAATAAACAGTTAACCACAATAGAAATATACAATGTAACAACTGCAAACTAGTACAATATAGTAAATGTTGCACAGTAGAATACGATATATATAGAACTCCGTTTAAAACTTTGTTTTTAACATTTTTAATCACCAAATCTCTTCTTGTTGTGACAAGTGTTATAATATTGGAATCCATATCGATATAAAATGAGATAGTGTTTCTTAAGAGAGTGTTTTGTCTAGATGATTTGCTATTTTAGCCATTACCTACAACTCCATCATTGCTTTCATGTCACTTCCCCCCACTCCAGGTTGGGGGAAAGCTAGAAAAAAGGACACTCAGTTCACAGTGACCCAGTGAGAGGGCGTGCTAGAGAGGCCCTGTCTGTTCACAGCTTCCCCCCATCCAAAGTGAGCGAGTTCCTTCTCTCACTTACGCTGTGCTCGCAGACTCCCCCTTGCCTTTTTGAAGCCACACTAAAACTGTACGATTGTTTGCTATGTCTAATACATAGCCTCAGGACCCAATATAATTTATTTTATACACGCCCACACATAATCTAGCAATATATAATATATTGTACTATATATTATACGTAGCTATTCCACTGGTGAAAAAGGAAGGAAGGGGTCCCCTTTGACCACCAAGAAGGCTATGCTGGGAAATAATAGGGTTTCCATGGAGAAAAGCCATATAGGGAAAGGATACTAATACGGAAGGGAACTGGCCAAGACTGAGTGAGCGGTGAAGCTTTCTTTTTCAGAAAATCTTTTTGCTCCTTCTTCCACCAAAGAACATGCTGTTGCTGTCAAAAGCAAATCTTGAATCCAGACTTGTGTCTCGACCGATGTACACTTCGATTAGATCGGAGTCTGTATTTTGAAGTATTTAGTAGAAAACATGGTTTTCCGACTCACCGAGCAAAGTTAAATTGGTCTCAAGCCTCAAGGCGGACTCAAGGAGCAGTTCCTCCCTGCTATCTATATCACTTTCAGCTACAAAATGCTCCTTTAACCACTCCTCGTACTCCGAGTCGCTCATTACCTGCAGAATCGGTAGACATGTGGACTTGTCAAAACAATACAAATTAAAATATCTGGAAAATCGCAAAACCGATGATTCTCATCAGTCAGTCAATCCAATACTGTATAAGTCATTTAAACATAATGACAGTTAAAAAGAAATGCTGTTCATAATCAGTCAGGACTGATGCTGTTACTTTCTCCAGAATTATGGGAGTTAGGAAAGCAACTGGAAACTTCAAGATTTATATGGCAATGAGACAAGCTTCCAGAGCCAAGACAGGGGAGTGCTTGCTGCTAAATGACAATTTAGATGCAGTGGGTGTTTCAGAAACATGGTGGAATTGGAGAAATCAATGGGATACAGTCATCCCCGGGTATAAGCTCTATAGGCAGGTCAGGGAAGGATGTGATGGGGGAAGCGTTGCAGTGTAGATCAAAGAAGGCATATGGTCAAATAGGTTAGAAAACATTACAGGAATGCTCTCTCCAACAGAAGTGATATGGGTGGAAATACTGAGTCCTAAAGGTTACTTAAAAATGGGGGTGTAGCATCCCCTATCGCAGCGGTTCTCAACCTGTGGGTCGCGACCCCTTTGGGGGTCGAACGACCCTTTCACAGGGGTTGCCTAAGACCATCGGAAAACAGTAGCAAAATTACAGTTATGAAGTAGCAACGAAAATAATTTTATGGTTGGGGGTCACCACAACATGAGGAACTGTATTAAAGGGTCACGGCATTAGGAAGGTTGAGAACCCTGTAGGATCAAACCCTTGAGGCTAATCTCGAGATGGAGAAGGAAATAACAGAGGTGACTAAAGGAGATGACGTTGTGATACTGGGTGACTTTGCCACCTGCACACTGACAGGATAAACGTGTGCTTGAGTTATAAAGGAGATTCCTAGACATCACAAATGACTGTGCACTGGAATAGCTGGTCACAGAGCCAACCAAAGGGGTAGTGACCTTGGATTTAGTTCTGGGCAGGGATCAAGACCTGGGAGGGAGGTAGAGGTTGCACCAGTTGGGAACAGGGGTGTGCGCGCGCACGAAATTGGTATTTTTTGGGTTCGTGTATACCAACCCCCCAAAAATATTGGTATTTATTTCTTTATAAATTGGATTTGCTAGGTCGCCCTTCCCTACAAGTAGGTCTTAGGGCGGCTTGCAACAGAATAATATACAATCTCAGATTAAAATAAGTTAGAACAGACCAATAAATACCAATATATAAAACAACTTAACCAAAAAATGGCAAAAATACAACATATGTAAGATGGCGGATAAAGTTCCAACACCCCAGCCTCCCTGTGGGGGAGGGGTGACGAGGGATAGGGACTTGTGTGAGAGTGCTAAAGAATGCCCCCGTATATACCAATATTCCCAAATCCCAATATTGGCATGATACTGGGATTGGGGAAATAATCGATATTGCCAAATTTGACCTGCTCCATACCTCCCCTCCCCTCCCAGAGTTGCCTCAGTGATAGGAGCAGGGCTATTTTTCGGCAGGAACGCACAGGAACACACAAGGTATAGCTAGGGGCTCTGGGGCAAGTGATGCTCTGTCTTCTTGGTGCTTGGGGGGGGTCAACAGTGGGAGGGCTTCTAATGTCCTGGCCCCACTGGTGGACCTTCTGATGGCACTGGTATTTCTGGCCACTGTGTGACACAGAGTGTTGGACTGGAGGGGCCTTTGGCCTGATCCAACATTGGCGTCTCTTATGTTCTTAGTTCCGGCTGGCTCCCACGTTGGCCACACCCAGCAGGCAGGAACTCATTAGCATAATAGGCCACACCCAACAGCAGAAACTCATTAGGATTGGCTACGTTAGGGGTGTGTGGCCTAACATGCAAAGGAGTTCCTGCTACAAAAAAGCCCTGGGTTTTGGCAACAAACAAGGTAAACTGAATAGCAAGCAAAAGGTGGGTGTGGCTGGATAACCACACTTCTGGTAATATGGGAGTGCGGCCTAATGCGCTAATGAGCAGTGCTGTCAGGGGTGTGGCCCAATATGCTAATGAGTTCCTGCTGTTGGGTGTGGCCTATTATGCTAATGAGTTCCTGCTGGGCTTTTTCTACAAAAAGAGCCCTGGATAGGAGGGAAGGCATTTAAGGCATTTAAAGAGACCCCATGTCCGTACAAGTGGCTTCTCTGTTGTGGCCCCCATTTTATGGAACTGTCTGCCCGAGGGGGTCAGGAAGGTCCCCGCTCTCCTGGCTTTTCTGCACACCATGCACAACTGATGATCCAAGAGGGTTTCTCTACGCAGGCAGTGGCCTTGCAGTGTGCTAAGAGATTCACAGAGTTCCTTAGGGACGGTGGTCTATACTACCACATATAGGCTTGCTGACACCAGGATCCCGCTATGGAATTTTGCATCATTGGATGTGTCATGTTAGTACTTATGCTTTACTTCTGGTTTTTAGACTTCTGGTTGGTTCTACAACCCGAATCCTATTGCATTGTTTGCTGAATGTCCCACCCGTCAATGGTCTTTTCAGGGCTCTTTTTGTAGAAAAAGCCCAGCAGGAACTTATTAGCATAATAGGCCACACCCAACAGCAGGAACTCATTAGCATATTGGGCCACACCCCTGACAGCACAGCTCATTAGCACATTAGGTCACACCCACATGTTACCAGAAGTGTGGCCATCCAGCCACACCCACCTTTTGCTTGTTATTCTGTTTACCTTGTTTGTTGTCCAAACCCAGGGCTTTTTTTTTTAGCAGGAACTCCTTTGCATGTTAGGCCACGCACCCCTAATGTAGCCAACCCTAATGAGTTTCCGCTGTTGGGTGTGGCCTATTATGCTAATGAGTTCCTGCTGGGCGTGGCCAACTTGGGAGCCAGCCGGGACTCCGTTCCTGTGCGTTCCTGCCCAAAAATAGCCCTGGTCTTGACTCACTCTGTGAGAAAGGTAGACGATGAACAACACAAATAAATAATTAAATAAAAATAAAAATAAAATGGAGAGCTGTCCTGCCACTGCAGTGAATGGATTCTCCATCTGTTCTCTGAATAGGAACTGTGCCCCTGTGCTTCCAGATCAGGTACTGCCACAGGGACCGTGCCGCGGTTGCTCACCAGTGTCTCTGAATTAGATTTTCAGCTTGGGAAAAGATACCTACCTAATACAAAGGCTGCCTTATCCTGACAAGAGTAAAACAATTGTTTTCTCAGCTTTCTACTATTGTCTTACCTTTGAAGCTACACAGAGAGTGCGCAGCCCTTTCCTGGCATATTCATTTAAGTGTCTCTGAGTTTTTTCCTTAATTCTGTGCTTTCGCATATCTACCTTTTTAATACCTGAGGATTAAAAGGAATAAGCAAATACATATGTAATACACCAAACGTATTAATAGCCTTTGCAAACTAGATCAATTAATCCTAAACAGAATTAACCCTTCTAAATCCCCTGAAGTCAAGGGGATTAGGAGATAACAATGTAAGTGCTTTTCTAATTTAAGACAAAAATACTTACACTGAACATTGTCTACTGACGCAATATGCTTTGGGCCCTCTCAAGAGATGGTTCCGCGACGATCAAGGATGAGGCTTTGCAAGAGAAAGCAGGGTTTACTGCTTCCAGTGTCAGGTTTTAGTGGTCATTGTTTAAGCTGTATTTTTCTTTCTTATAATGTATCCTACTTTTTAAACCTACTGGGACCACAAAGTAGCTTGCCCAAATGAAAAACAGTGATAAAAGTCAGACAACCAGCTACAATTGACCAAGTAAATAACCGATAGTAGGGGGAAATGCAGTGTGTAAACCCCGAGCCGGCAACAGAACAGTCGTCCATTAATTCCAAAAGCCTCTGCAATGAAACTGATTTTTAAAAAGGCTCACACAGGAGGAAGACAAACCTCCTCCAGGGAGGTACTTCCTTCAACCTCGTTGCTACCGAAGAAAAACTGATGTCCCCTGTTTCATTGTGGGGGAATCGGGAGCAGAGCATTTCTAGATTACTTCCATGCATAAAGAAGGTGGTAGGGCACAGTCTCTCAGAGGGTTCACTCACATAAGCTCCAAAGAAATGAATGAGAACTGCGTAGGGGTATTCTGTACCTATTCCTTCATTCAATAATTACAGAAGGTGTTGCCATTTGGATTTTGGATAGCAAGTGTGAATTGCCTCCACATCACTAGGCAAAGACATTGTGGTAAACTGAAAAAGGGTTACACAGGAGTCTTGGTAGCACCTTAAAGGTGAACAAACGTCGTTTCACCATGCGCTTTAGTGGGTCAGAGCTTGCAAACGAAATAAATTTTGTTAGTCTTTGAGGTGCTATTAGACTCCTATCCAGTTTTGCTACAACAAACGGACACGGCTGCCCACCTGAAAAAGAGTGGTATCCTCCCTGCTTAGGCCTCTTGATATCAAAAAGGGGAGCGGTGGCACAGAGGATTTATCCTCTGGTTAACATCTGAACTGAACAGAGTTGCTGTCAGTTCTAGCCCCGCGCTGGTGTGAGCTACCAGCCTTGTCCCCAGCTCGCCGTCCACCCAGCGGTTCGAAAGCTTTGGCGAGTAGATAAAATGGGTACCACTCCTTAGAGAGGGTGGGCAAACTAAACCCCCATAGGGGAAGGGTTAGCTGGAGAATGGAATGTCCAGCTCGTAAGCTCGTAAGCCTGATAAAAAGATCTCCGGCATTAAGAAGCCTGTAATGGGCCAACCCGGCCAGGCGGTGGCAGTGCGGCGCTACGATTCAAAGCAGCCCAGGAAGAACCAACGTCATCAACCCAAGCCGAAAAGCGAATGCCTCCGGAACACGTCTGAAGCCTACAGCTGAACAAAAAATCCCCGTCGGCTGCAAAATGTGTGCGATTTAAAAGAATTATATGTTGTCCTCCTTTACCCCTATGAAATTGTTAGTCCCTTGTGTGAAACCGTGTAACTGTAAATCACTCAGAGCCAGCAGCTCTGCCGGATTGAGCAATCAATAAATCGAAAGGTATTATTATTATTATTATTATTATTATTATTATTATTATTATTATTATTATTATTATTATTATATCATAGGTAAGTTATTTAGAGCAGGTCCCCCAGCCTTTTTGAGCCACTGGGCACATTTGGGATTCTGATACGGCACGATGGGCGCAGCAACAAAACAGCTGCCACAGAAGGGCTGCGAAAGGAGGCGGAGCCAGCCACAACACGGAGCAAATCCCTGAGCTGTGACAGCAGCTGTTGCCAAAGCAATATTAAAAAAATAACCTGCATAGCCAATCAAATCTCCAGTAGTTCATCAGAAGCCTTGCTGAGCAGAAGTCCTATTTGGCCCCAACCAATTCTTAACAATACTTGGTAGGCGCCAGGAAACTTTTGGCGGGCACCACGATGCCCACTGGAACCTCGATGAGGACTCCTGTGCTACAGATATGAATGGGCATGGAGGCCGGCCAACACTGCTGTGGGCTAGTGATCCTTGTTGACTTATTTGCAAGATTGGATCAAGCACTTATATTTCATACAACACTAGGGGATAGAGGTCCTCTTTCCTAGTGGAGCTGCGGTGGCTCAAGTGGTTAAGACGCTGAACTGCAGGCTGTGGAAGGTCGGTAGTTCAGCAGTTCGAGACCCGGGTGCCGCAAGACGGAGTGAGCTCCCGTCTCTAGTTCCAGCTCCTGCCAACCAAGCAGTTCGAAAGCAAGAAATTGCAAGTAGATAAATAGGTACCACTTTGGTGGGAAGGCAACAGCGTTCCGTGCACCTTGGTGTTTAGTCATGCCGGCCACATGACCACGGAAACGTCTTTGGACAGCGCTGGCTCTTCGGCTTGGAAACCCTAGAGTCAGACTCGACTGGCTTTCGAGCAAGGGAACCTTTACCTTTACCTTCCTACTGGAGGACAGGCCAGTTGCTCCCTGGGGAGGGTCAGCTTAGGGTTGCCAAGTCCATCTTCCACCCCCAGCGGGGGACTTTGGGGGCGTTCCTGGAGGGGGCGGGGCATCCCCAATGTGATGACATCACGTTGGGGACGTCCGCCGCCCCCCACCCACGCGCCAGATCTCCAGAAACGGCAGTTTCCTGCACTTAAAGGAGCCGGCGTTTCCCTTTTAAATGCAGGAGCCAGCATTTCCCCATTAAGAGCAGCCGCATTTCCCTTTTAAGAGCATGAAGCTGGCATTTCCTTGCAAGCTTGCAGAGATCATTCTTGGGAGAAAACACGGGTTCCACATACTTAAAGGGAGAGAGATGGGTGGCTGTGGGTGTTGGGGTTTCCCCCGCCGGCCATCTGGCCGGCGGCGGGTAGAACCCCCCCAAAAAAACCGGGGGACCCCTGGCAAACCAGGGAGGTTGGCAACCCTAGGTCAGCTGCATTTCTCCATGGGGGGGGGGAATGCTGTTGGAAAAGCTTAACAAAAAGCTTTGAGACTTCCACTGTTCATTGGGACAGGACCAGAAAAATCTGGTCATTACTCATTTGTTTGAAGATTTATAACCTGCTTTTCAAAGGATGAGGAGAGAGCGAGCAACACTATTCTCAAAGCAGATAACATCTCTCTCTCTCTCCTATTAGGTGCCCCCCCCATCTGCGGATACCTAAATCCATGGATGAGGGCCACACTAACGTTAAACAGATTTTCCTGTGAACTTAGGAGACTCTCCAAGTTTGCAAAAGGTCTGAAGTCCAAAATAAAATACCATAGGGGGTTTAAATCCCTCCCAATATAATTGCATTGTCTGTGCATGCGCAGACAACACACTTATAGAAGTACTTGCGTTTGGTGGTGGCTGCTGGGCACTGCCTTCAGACCAGCAGCCGCAGTTACCACTCCAGGCCTGGCAACGGCAGAAGCCAGCCACCGCTGTGGACCTGGACGTGGTGGAGGAGGACGCTGGCATCCGCTGTGGACCCAGCCACAACAGAGGAAGATACCTGGTAGTCCCTGGCCCTAGGGACGTCTGATTTGCCTTAACTAGAGCCAGGGCCTTTTCGGCTCTGGCCCCTGCCTGGTGGACTGAGCTGCCTTATGAGAGCAGGGCCCTGCGGGACCTGTTACGGTTCTGCGGGGCCTGCAAGACGGAGCTCTTCCGCCGGGCCTTTAGTTGAGGCAGCGGGCATCCACATTGATCTGGCCTTCCCTCCATCCTAGAAGCCAGATGGGGACCACAATATTATCTGTAGAGGTGTGCTGTTGTTTTCGTCTGTTGGTGATTTTACTGGTTTTCATGGATTGTTATAATATGCTTTAATTGTAACCTGCATTCATTGCGGACCCATATGTTGGTACCCACCCTGAGCCTACAATGTGGGGAGGGCGGGATAGAAGTCTAATAAAAATTTTTAAAATTAATAATTACAGCAATAAGTGGCTTTTTAACTAGATGTTACTAACGACCAGGTGTCATTTCGTAGAAAAAGAGCTAGGGGAACTCATTAGCATAACTCATTAGCATATGCCACACCCCCTGACATCAGGGGCCCGGCGGTGGACCTGCAAGGCCGGCGGGAGTGCAAGGAAGCCCCGCCAAGGCCCTCCCTGGCCCCAGGCAGGCAGGGGTGGGGAGAGGCAGGGAGGAAGCAACTTACCCTCCCTCTTCTCCTGCCTTCTCCTGGCTGAATGAGGGCTGGAAGTGGGGCGGCCGGAAGCAGGGGGCGGGTCTTCGTCATGTGCCCTGCCCCCCCTGCACCTCGCCCGGGGGAACTGCGTTCCCCCGCGTTCCCCCCCGAAATGACCTCTGCTAACGACATTTTTAAAGGACCCTTATACAAGTGGCTGTTTCTCACATGACACACACCGTTAACTAGATTTATGATTTAAAAAACAACCGCCGCCAATTGCATTAAGTGAAACAGTCGCCTCCTTTTAGAAAGCCAGCCAAGGCGTCATCCGTACCTGTGTGTTCCGCCCGCAGCGAATCCATTATGACGGAATCCGCCCCTTTCGTGTACACCACGACTTTTTTCAAGATAGGGTGCCTCACCACTACCGACATCCGTTTCCGTAAGGCGTCGAAAGGCAGGATGTGCAACAACTGAAATGTTAAAATCCCTAAAGGGCCAAAGTCTATCGTAACCTGATCGGGACTCCTTGACTGTAAAGTACATGAGTATGCTCTGGCGGCGTGAACCAGGGCGGCTTCATCAGGACTCTCCGCCTCGTAGCACAGCTGAGATTCTTCAGATGGCTGAGACAGAGTTCCAGGAGCGGAGGCAGAATTTATCTCCAGGGATTCTTCTTGCGTTGGTACAGCAAGGCTTGAGTCAACAGGGGATTCCGTTTCACCTGGAGGGGACAGAACCTGTGCTTCAGAAACTTCCAACATTTGCGTACCATTCCTGGGGCTCTCGGACGGTGGAACTCTGGAACCTGCACTCGGTGCCGGCGAGGAGCTCAGTTTCCGGATGCTCAACTTGTCTAAGATCTTTCTAAATTCATCCAGAGGTAGAATGGGTATTCTAGCAAGTGAAGGCCAAAGCCTCTGCAAGAGAGTAATTTCAGAAAGAAACAGTCACAGCGGGGTACAATCCATGTTCTTAATGCAGAAGATATTGGCAAGCCCTTGGATCACTGCCAAAGCAGCTAAATGTGATCTGCAGCAGGGAACCCAGGAACGCTCTCTATTTATCCCGAGTCCCCGAGGAAAATTAAAAGTTCAGCTTTGGAACTGCGTTGCAGTGGGCTGAGGAAGAACAAGCCGAGGCTGAAATCCAGACAAGACAGAGGGAAGGCCAGCTGGGAAGGCCGGTGCTTGGGAGGGACTGGAACCACCTGTCTAGGATGGAGTGGTCTTGGCATTCGCAAGAGCCGCTTCAGAGCTTGGGGGTGCTCATGGACCCAGCGGGCTGGTATCGTGGCCTTGTAGCAGCTGCATTCGGTTCACTAACTCCCCCAACGGTTCAGCTGGACCCACACTGTGCTGCCTTTGAAGACAACCCAGAAACTACAACTGGTTCAAAAAGCAGCGGCCTGACTAATTGGCAGGAACTAGATGATGGGAACACATCTCGTCTGTTTCCGAAGAACTACATTGGCTGCCAGTTTGTTTCTGAGTTCACAATTCAAGGAGCTTCCCACATATCTGAAGTGCCACCTCTCCCCATACGGTAGCTGTAGCCTTCTAGTTGCCCTCTTCTGCCTGTTCCTCTGCTTGGGAGCCAGTATGGTGTAGTGGTTAAGTGCGTGGACTCTACTCCTCCACTCACAGCTGCTGGATGACCTAGGGAAGTTTCTGTCAGAGCTCTCTCAGCCCCACCTACCTCACACGGTGTCTGTTGTGGGGAGGGGAAGGGAAAGGAGTTTGTAAGCTGCAAGCTGCTCTGAGACTCCGAGTGAAGGGCGGGGTATAAATCCTATCTCTTCTTCTTCTTCTTTGTATGGTGTCCTGCTTGGCACCTACTAAAGCCTCCTCTACAGTGGCTCCCACATGGTGGAATGTGGGGAAGTGAGGGGGACACTGTAGGATAAGTTTTTAGGAAAAATTATAAAGTCATTTTCTTTACCAGGGTTTCCCCGTGAGGTTTAAGCTGCAGGTGTCTGGGGACGAGGGGTGTTAATGGAGTTTTATTGCATTGTGCATATTTCTAATCTTGGAAGTGCAAGCGGCCTTGAGAAACAAGAGAAAGGTGGGGTACAAACGTTTCAACAAATAACAGTGCAATCCTAAACAGAGTTACCCCCTTCTAAGCCCACTAACTTCAACTGAATTAATAAGGGTATGACTCTGGTGAGGACTGCACTGAAAATGATCCATAGGTTTAAGATCCTTTTTTTGAAAAAAATACAAAAATATTTATTTGGTTTGCAGAAATACAACATACGAATGTCACAAGCACAAATCCAGTCAAACTGCACAACACAACCAAACCACACAGTGTGATATGCATAAATGTATAAAATTAATCACCCACAAATCAACCTCCACCCAGAGTACTACGGTTTAATCACAAGTAAAATCACAGTCTATGACTCAGACTAGTAAAGGCTTCAACTATTATTTATAGTTATTCTAAAATTATGTTAAAAATAGATGAAATCATGATAGTGTGGATTTTTTTTTTTGGCAAGGTGTTATTGTCCATTAAATACTGAACTATGGGGTACCAAATCTCCACCATTTTCCTGTAGGCGTGGTCTACAGTATAGGGGTTTGAATACATTGAAATCTTACTTAGAATGAAATACTCCCCTAATTTCTCTCCCCATTCTGACAACAGAGCAATATATGGGCTTTTCCATTTTAATGCTAATAATATTCTCGTGGCGGTCAATAACATCAAAATAGTCTGTTTTTCTCTTTTATTACAGGAAGGATCTGATTAGGACTGCACTGAAAATGATTCTCAGGTTTAAGATCTTAACAGTACTTGGATTTTTAACAAAGTTAAAAAAAAAAATCCAAGCTCCAATGAGCTTCCAGTACAAATCTGAGAGAAGAAGCAAAGTATACGTACTCAGACTGTATTATAACTGGGGAGGAATTTGGAGAATTAAGCAGTTTCCCCAACAAAGTAAGGTTTATTCAGTATAATGATTTTTCTTTGTGAGCACACTCCATCATAAGCTTTTCTAAAATAAACATTCATCTGAAGGCAGACTTAAGGGAGACTTTCCACCCTCCTAACGTACACAATACTATGCATACAGTGACAAGCAGATGTCAACATCCCTGAATGCCAACCTCCAAATCTAGGTTTGCTTTTAATTATTATTTTCACACATTCAGAGGTATTTTTTGCGTGCCTTCGCAGGAAAGCCTGATTTTATGTATTTACTATTAAATGCACATATGCTCTTTGCTTTCCACCAAAACGGAGTCCCCAAATTGTCTCAGCCTTTTAAAATTGATGTAAAACATGAAACAGCAATAAAAATAAATTTTAAAGCAGTGTAGAAATAGATAAAATTATCAGCAAAGAACACTCAAAAGCAAAGAAAGCACATTTTCCACAAACACACAGACTGTCAGATTTGTAATGCGCCATTTGTTGAAACAAACAAAAAGATGACCCTGTCTTCCTAATTTAAATCTACCACCTCCCTCATAAAGGTAAAGGTTTCCCTTGCTCAAAAGCCAGTCGAATCCGACTCTAGGTGGCGGTGCTCATCTCCATTTCCAAGCCAAAGAGCCAGCGTTGTCTGAAGATGTCTCCGTGGTCATGTGGCTGGCACGGAATGCTGTTACCTTCCTACTGAAGCGGTACTTATTTATCTACTTGCAATTTCTTGCTTTCAAACTGCTAGGTCGGGAGAAGGTGGGACGAGAGATGGGAGCTCACTCTGTCACGCAGCACTCAGGGCTCGAACTGCTGAACTACTGACCTTCCAGTCTGCAGTTCAGCGTCTTAACCACCGAGCCACCCCATACAAACCACTAAACAAACAAAACAAAGAAAATACAATCTGACTAAACAAACAAAAAAAAGAAAATACCCAATTCAAGTTTTACTTTGTGCCTAACTTTTTTTTACTGGCTGTGCATTGCATAGAAAGTCACTGAACCATGCAGTTGAACTGCAATACTGATTTCTTTCCCACAAGCAAACATGTCAAGCTGACAGAGGAGAAAGATAATCGTTTATAAAAGACAGTCCTTGTTCTCTCTCCATGCAAACAACCACAAGGCACCAGGGGAAAAAAAGGTTATTAAGATTCTGCAGCAGGCTGAGGTGTGCTACAGAGGACCACGGGTTTTCCGCCACCGCCCCTCACCTTCTGACTCGGTTGACTAGGTGTTGAAACGACGACAGTGTTGCAAATTGCCAGAGCGATGAAAAACTCAGTGATGTACACTGTCTCGGAGGTCATATGCTCCATCATGGAGCGTGCGTAGACACGGTGAGAGATGTGACTAAATTTCTGCAGTAGCATTATGTCGGGCACAACTTCAGTCTCCTGTTGGTTTGTAAAAAATAAGAATACGGTTCTTTCATTAACTACATGTTGTGGACAATTACCTTAAAATGTGGTAGGAGAAGGGTTGCGTCGCCCCGATCTGGACGGCACAGGCTAGCCCGATCTCACCAGACCTTGACAGCTAAGCAAGGCCAGCCCTAGGATAGTATTTGGATGGGAGACCCTCCAAGGAACGCCAGGGTTGCTGTACAAAAGCAGGCAACCGGCAAACCTCCTCCGAACGTCTCTTGCCTTGAAAACCTCACGAGCTGGCTGAGACTCGATGACATCTTCTCCCACCAGTAGAGTTGTGTTACTGGTAGGCCCAGTCGGAAAGTGGAGACAAGAAAGCCGGCGTTCCTCCTCTGGGCACAACTTCAGTCTCCTGTTGGTTTGTAAAAAATAAGAACAATACGGTTCTTTCATTAACTACATGCTGTGGACAATTACCTTAAGATGTGGTAGGAAAAGGGTTGCGTCGCCCCGATCTGGCTAGCCCGATCTCACCAGACCTGGAAAGCTAAGCACGGTCAGCCCTAGGATAGTATTTGGGTGGGAGACCCTCCAAGGAACGCCAGGGTTGCTGTACAAAAGCAGGCAACCGGCAAACCTCCTCTGTACGTCTCGTGCCTTGAAAACCCCACGAGCTGGCTGAGACTCGACGGCATCTTCTCCCACCAGTAGAGTTGTGTTACTGGTAGGCCCAGTCGGAAAGTGGAGACAAGAAAGCCGGCGTTCCTCCTCTGCCACTGCTTTTACAACCATCCCCTGGGCAGAGTCAATTGGGGCAATCGCTGTAGGGAGGGCCCCAGGCTTCCATGCCTTGAAGAAGCTGGGTGGAGGTAGAGCAGCACACTGCCCAGGTGACCGGCAGCAGCCCGGCAACAGAAGCCTCACGAGGCTGGAGAGGGATGGAACCCGACTACATTTAACAGGAATCGCCCCCATGGCAATCACCAAAGACAACAAAAGCGGGCAGACCAGGGGCGGATTAAGGCTCACTGGTGCCCTAAGCACTGACCAGTCTTGGTGCCCCCCTGTATAGGATAGCCCACCCAAGCCAGTCCAGGGATGAGGGGAAGCCTGTACTTTTTGCAATACATTAAACAACAACCCACAGAGGTAGGCTACCCTCTCTGGGTTCAGAACAATATGCCACCAGAACCTCTACAATAATCCCCCTCCCAATCTGAGATTAGAGGTTCAAAATCTCAGTTGGCATCTAGGGCTTAACACATTAGCACCTCATTCCCAGAGAGGCACACTGAATGCTCTACGGTAGCTTGTGGTCAGTTAGGCACACGAAATAGACTTGGAATCCCAGTTACAACATCAAAGACAGGTTAGAAATAAGAATACGTTTTTATTCAGTCCAGAGCATTGCAAGTAAACCATGAAAGATTTCAAAACAAGAAAGGCTAGGGCTGTTTGCCTTAACTACACAATAAAAGACGCGTATTTATCAAGTTCAGGAAAATCCAAACAGTCCAGAGTAGCACCAAGTCCATTTTAGTTGTTGACCTGTCTGACCAACTATACAGTGCAGCTTGCAGCAATACAAAAACTTAATTCATATGATGACACAACAATATACTGTACAAACTAAGCTTTTCACCCTTTTCCCAACTTTGTGGTGCCCCCTTCGGCCCTGGTGCCCTAAGCACACGCCTAGTCTGCTTAATGGTTAATCTGTCCCTGAGGCAGGATTCTCTGCATACGCAGAAATGTAATCAAAAGGAATTAACCCGAGGAAAAGAAAAATGTCCTGAGGAAGTCCGGAAAACGCCCCAGGAGCCATGGGATGCTGGAAAAGGTTGAGAGTCAGTTAAAAGAGGAAGGGGAGGGGAGTATTTTGCGAGATGCTAAGAGCTGATAAATCCTGGAGGAAGAGATTTGGAGGGTGGGCGGGATCCTGCATATTGTTTCCCCAACCTGCTATTCCTCGTGGGCTCCCGGCTTGTCATACCCTCGAATGTGCAGATAACAACAGTGGCAGAATGGAGATTACCAGTTGGGGTTGCCTGGCCACCAGCAGGGAGGTGGTGGGGGCCTAGGGTTGCCAACTCCAGGTTGGGAGATTCCTGGAGATTTGGGAGTGGAGCCTAAGGAAGGCAGGGACTCCAGTGGGGCACACTGCCATAGAGTCCATCCTCTGATGCATCCATTTTCTCCAGGGGAAGTGATCTCTGTAGTCTGGAGATGAGCTGTGATCCCAGGGGATCCCCAGGTCCCACCTGGAGGCTGGCATCTCTACCGCCCAGCCACTTTATTTCACTTGCCATTCCAGAGAAGGGGGGGGGGGAATCAATTCCCCACTGGTCACCCATTGCTACTCTTTACAGTGGATAGATTTCCTAAGCAGGAAACCTCCTCAATCACCAAAAGAGGAATTGCTCCCTGTTGGCCAGGCAGGCAGGAAAGCTTCCCCCCCCCAAAATCTCTGCTGTTTAAATCACTAATAGATACGAATGAGCAGGTAAGCTAGTCACCAGGGTAGATTTGGAGGTATTTTGGTGGCAGGATTATTTAGTTTTAAACTTAATTCTTTAAGAGAGCCAGTTTGGTGTAGCGGTTAAGTGTGCGGCCTCTAATCTGGGAGAACAGGGTTTGATTCCCCACTCCTCCACTTGCACCTGCTGGATGACCTTGGGCAAGCCGTGTTCTTGAAAAAGGGCAGTTTCTGTCAGAGCTCTCTCAGCCCCACCTACATCACAGGGTGTCTGTTATGGGGAGGGGAAGGGAAAGGAGTTTGTAAGCCGCTCTGAGACACCTTTGGGTAGTGAAGGGCGGGGTATAAATCCAATCTCTTCTTCTTCTAAGCATTATAAGCTGCCTTGAGCTACTAGGAAAGGTGGGGCAAGAGTATTTTATTAAGTAAACAGATAGCATTAAAAGAAATGTACAAGGCTGAATTTGATCTGTGGGGCACTTACCATGGGGCTGCTGAAGGCCAGTTGCCTCATGTGGCACGATCCCATCACAAAGCTGCTGCTTCCATGCCCCCGGTGCAAAGACCGGCTACTCAGAAATGTATTTATGTGGGACATCTTCACTCTCGACACGTGCCTCAAAGTATGCGAGGAAAAGGATTCCTGGAAATTTTGGGGGGAGTGGAGTTTGAGGAGGGGAGTGTACAGGATAGTCCATCCATGCCTGTCCAGGGATGAGAGAGAATCCTGCACTTGTGCAGTACATTAAACAACAACCCACAGAGGTAGGCTACCCTCTCTGGATTCAGAACAATATGCCACCAGAACCTCTACAATAATCCCCCTCCCAATCTGAGATTAGAGGTTCAAAATCTCAGTTGGCATCTAGGGCTTAACACATCAGCACCTCATTCCCAGAGAGGCACACTGAATGCTCTACGGTAGCTTGTGGTCAGTTAGGCACACGAAATAGACTTGGAATCCCAGTTACGACATCAAAGACAGGTTAGAAATAAGAATACGTTTTTATTCAGTCCAGAGCATTGCAAGTAAACCATGAAAGATTTCAAAACAAGAAAGGCTAGGGCTGTTTGCCTTAACTACACAGTAAAAGACGCATATTTATCAAGTTCAGGAAAATCCAAACAGTCCAGAGTAGCACCAAGTCCATTTTAGTTGTTGACCTGTCTGACTAGCTATACAGTGCAGGTTGCAGCAATACAAAAACTTAATTCATATGATAACACAACAATATACTGTACAAACTAAGCTTTTCACCCTTTCCCCAACTTTGTGGTGCCCCCTTCGGCCCTGGTGCCCTAAGCACATGCCTAGTCTGCTTAATGGTTAATCTGTCCCTGAGGCAGGATTCTCTGCATACGCAGAAATGTAATCAAAAGGAATTAACCCGAGGAAAAGAAAAATGTCCTGAGGAAGTCCGGAAAACGCCCCAGGAGCCATGGGATGCTGGAAAAGGTTGAGAGTCAGTTAAAAGAGGAAGGGGAGGGGAGTATTTTGCGAGATGCTAAGAGCTGATAAATCCTGGAGGAAGAGATTTGGAGGGTGGGCGGGATCCTGCATATTGTTTCCCCAACCTGCTATTCCTCGTGGGCTCCCGGCTTGTCATACCCTCGAATGCGCAGATAACAACAGTGGCAGAATGGAGATTACCAGTTGGGGTTGCCTGGCCACCAGCAGGGAGGTGGTGGGGGCCTAGGGTTGCCAACTCCAGGTTGGGAGATTCCTGGAGATTTGGGAGTGGAGCCTAAGGAAGGCAGGGACTCCAGTGGGGCACACTGCCATAGAGTCCATCCTCTGATGCATCCATTTTCTCCAGGGGAAGTGATCTCTGTAGTCTGGAGATGAGCTGTGATCCCAGGGGATCCCCAGGTCCCACCTGGAGGCTGGCATAGATTCCTGGAGATTTGGGAGTGGAGCCTAAGGAAGGCAGGGACTCCAGTGGGGCACACTGCCATAGAGTCCATCCTCTGATGCATCCATTTTCTCCAGGGGAAGTGATCTCTGTAGTCTGGAGATGAGCTGTGATCCCAGGGGATCCCCAGGTCCCACCTGGAGGCTGGCATCTCTACCGCCCAGCCACTTTATTTCACTTGCCATTCCAGAGACGGGGGGAGGGGGGGAATCAATTCCCCGCTGGTCACCCATTGCTACTCGTTACAGTGGATGGATTTCCTAAGCAGGAAACCTCCTCAATCACCAAAAGAGGAATTGCTTCTTCTTCTAAGCATTATAAGCTGCCTTGAGCTACTAGGAAAGGTGGGGCAAGAGTATTTTATTAAGTAAACAGATAGCATTAAAAGAAATGTACAAGGCTGAATTAGATCTGTGGGGCACTTACCATGGGGCTGCTGAAGGCCAGTTGCCTCATGTGGCACGATCCCATCACAAAGCTGCTGCTTCCATGCCCCCGGTGCAAAGACCGGCTACTCAGAAATGTATTTATGTGGGACATCTTCACTCTCGACACGTGCCTCAAAGTATGCGAGGAAAAGGCCACGTCCTCATCTTCTGATTCAGCGTCTTGATATAACTCCAGCCTCTTAGCTAGAGAGGGAGGGAAAAAAAATACATTCGGTTTATGTATATTTTAGCATTTCTATCCTGAGGCCTTGGAGCTTGGTCTATGTTAAAAATGGCCACTTATTTAGCCATGAAACGGGGGTCTGCCATTATGACCCAGCAGCCAACGGAGAAGCAAGTGACAGACTGCAAGGGTAAGTTCAGGTTATCAGAACGTACCAGACGCGCAGGTAAGCCATAGCTTGGAGTTGAAAAAATCTACAGAAATGTGGAACAAAGCATAAAATACACCTGAAACACTGTATTTTTTCCTGCTCTCTTTTGGTTTGCTGGCTAAACAGAAAGGCAGAAGAAAAGCAGATGAGATAGAGATTGATATGAACTTTGGGAATAAAGAATCTGTTCAACTTTGCATTCTTCCCCAAGTGGTAGCAGAGAAGATTCTTGCCTCCCAGACATGGCTGGCAGGCATGGCCTGGCAACTGGCAGGAGTCTGGGGGCACAGACATTGGGGGGGGGTGGGGATATGCCATCAGCGATGGAGTGACATCACTTCCTCGGAAGACCTGGAAGTGATATCATGACTCTTTAGGGACTGCCTGAAACGCTAGTTTCCCTAGGAAGTGACATCACACTGTTGGTCCAATGGCATTTCCCCCCATCTGCCGCCACGCGAAGAGGGGGCGGGAAACAAAAGCTGGGGATGGTGAATCCCCGACCCTGGTGGGAAGATGCCAGCCCTGCCCCCAGAGAAACTTTCCAAAATTTCATTGAAATCAGTAAGTATGCTTATGATGAAACTGAACGAGACGCAAAAATACAACTTTCTCTGAACTCAGCCACAGGTCTGGCTTTTCCCAGCTCATACTGACATACAACACACGCACCCCTTTTCAGTTTCCAACACAAGAAGGATCTCTGTGCCACAATGAATAACTGTAGACACAGACTATGATGGTTGTCACATTTACAGTGGAGCAAACTGTTGACCCCTGTTGTACACATTTTATGAACCACTTTGTATTCTGCCACTGCCTAACAGGTTTGACTTGGTATGTGTGCTTAGCACTTCCATAATGCACATGATTCTGACATCATGAATGTATTCAGGTATTAACTTTGGTTCATTTGTGACTGTTGTTTGAATGCATGCTGGGAAGAAGGCTGAAATGCTGATACACAGTTATGCTACCCATGACCTTGCTTGTTCTGGCCAGCTACAACTGCGCATGTTTCTAATGTGAGTTAACCTAGCTAGAATGAAGAACAGTAAGCACTCTGTAACCATATCAGTTATATAGATACAACATGCAACTTCATAGCTTCCGAAAGAAAAGTGTATCGTTCTGTTAGGAAAAGAAGAACTCTGCCTGGGAACAAACCCCCCCCCCCCAGGTCTTAACCCAATGGGAAACAGG
>NW_015167074.1:312428-317368 GCF_001447785.1 Gekko japonicus
TCTGAGAATGGAAGCTGATTAACCAGTTCACGAAGGGTGCGTTCAGACGGGGCATTTACAACGGTATAGGTGCCAGTTGGAATCGGTGTACTTACCGGCGTTCACACGTAGAACATCTGCCTTCCATTCCTAACCGTTGCAAAGAGCTTTAAACCGGTGTATTCTGCCACCAGTTCCATAAGTGGTGGTATCCTGAGTGCACCGGCTGTAACCGCTTTACCCCCCCCCCCCCGGTCTACTCGCTCTCCCCCACTGTCAAACCACCTCTTCTGCTTTTCGCCCGCCATTTTTTTTTAGGTCGGTGATATGCGCTTGGGCGAAGCTTTACCCCGGCGTTTGTTTTTTAAAAAAGAAAAAGGTTCTTAGTTTAAGGTTTTAGAGGAGTCCGGGACCTCAGGGAGGCCAGTTTGCTCTTTAAACTTTAAAGGTAAGTCCTCTCTTCAGGGCGTGGTATTTCTGGACATGGTGTTTTGCACATGCGCGAAGATCGCAATTCAGTGGATGGCTGCCTATGCGCATGCGCAAACTGAGATAAAAAAACAAAACAAACTGCCGACGCCGCTGTGTGTGAATGGGCTCCGCAGATCGGAGGTAAGTGTGATCGCGTTTCAGCTGGCATAAACTGCAACGGTTCCAACCGATACAGTTTCTGCCGGCTGAAACGCCCCAAACTTCCCTTCTGAACGCACCCAGTGACTGTTCTTCTGGAAGACACGGATTTGACCAAAAGGTTTGAGGAGGCACAGAGGTCCCTCAAGCAAGTCAAAAGAAGTTATTGCTCTTAAGGAGAAAAGAATGCCAATCTGGCCAGAGGAAGAGGGGGCAGACAGGAAAACCCCTGGTCTATAAACATAATAGGGTTACAGCATAATAATCATCCAGAAACAAGTTCAAAAGAAGGTATAAGGGACTCTAGTAAACTATCTCAGTAAAAGCAGAGAAACCTCTCTAACAGCATCAAGCCAAAATAAACCAGGAAAAATAACTCCCTAAACATCTCTAAAGGTAAAGGTTCCCTTGCTCGAAAGCCAGTCGAGTCCGACTCTAGGGTTGCAGTGCTCATCTCCGTTTCAAAGCCGAAGAGCCAGCGCTGTCTGAAGACGTTTCCATGGTCATGTGGCCGGCATGACTAAACACTGAGGCACACGGAACGCTGTTACCTTCCCACCGAAGTGGTACCTATTTATCTACTTGCAATTTCTTGCTTTCGAACTGCTAGGTTGGCAGGAGCTGGAACTAGAGACGGGAGCTCACTCCGTCTTGCGGCACCCGGGTCTTGAACTGCTGAACTACTGACCTTCCACAGCCTGCAGTTCAGTGTCTTAAACCACTTGAGCCACTAGAGATTTTATACATCTCTAGTGATGTATAAAAGCAGTTTCGGATATATATTTGAACCTCTCTCTACCAAACTTCACTTGTAAATATAATTTTCCAACCCCTGCCTGTTTATTCCAATAAATTTTGATTTCTGTTTCAACTTTCAGTGTGCCTAGGTATGAGGGAGAATTTTGAGGTACAGACCCTCCTCAGTCACAGTTTCTTATTTCGGGTGTAAGCCAGCGAAGTATCAAACAGTGATAAGACGGGACAACAGCATTAAAATAAAAGTTTATTTACCACATAAGAAGAGTGACACGTTACCCAAAGGCTACTCAGTTATCAGATGGGGGACTGGAAATTCATAGGGAGATTGGAGGGAAAATCTGAGACCGTATAAGGGTGATTGTTTGACTGGAGTTGTCTGCTACATAACCCCTAATTTTCTTGGCAGTCAATCCACAAGTACTGGACTTGGTCTGGGCAGAGTTCTTCTGCACCACAGCCCTCTCTCTGCATTTTCTCAATTGTGGAGTCGGTTTCTTTTCTTCCACAATAATAAGGATTTTCAGGGGAGGGTGCGGTCATCATCACTGGCATTACACGCCCCCCCCCCCGCACTCATGTTTATATCAACTTATTGATATCATGGCTGCGAAAGCAAGACAGGAGGAAAACTGACTCATTTGAGCTGTGGTGCTGGAGAAGGCTTCTGCGCATTCCTTGGACGGCAAATGCGACAAACAAGCAAGTATTGGGAGTGCATAAAACCAGACATGCCATTAGAAGGACCCTAACCCTAACCCACAAAACTGTGACTGACTTATTTTGGCCATGTCATGCAGAAGAACTCACTAGAAAAAGCAATTATGCTTGGATCGGTTAGTGGCAAAAGGAAACCGGGCCACCAAAGAACACGGTAGCTAGACACCATAAAAGTCAACACCAGCCTGAGCATGGAACGACTCAAAGAAACAGTACAAGACCAGAAAATGTGGAGAGAGCAGGCCCGCAGAATCGCTAAGAGTCGAACATGACTGAATGGCTAACAACAACAAATTGATATAATGGCTGCATATTTTAAAATTAATTTAAAATTTTAAAATTAATTATTTTTTTTAAAAAAAATAATTTAAAAATGAATGCTGGGTCAAGCACAAACTCTGAATTCCTAACTTTGATTTTTATAAAAGCAAGTGCAGAGAGATTCCCTTTTCCATACACCTCTGTGAGGGAAGGAGTTAGAGACTTACTGGGAAAGTTGGGAATTCAGAGAAATCGACTGACCTGTCCTTACAGTAGTATATCAATATTTTAGGGCCTTTAAACAAATTAAATCACTTGTCTTCAGGGTGGGGGAGGGGAAAGGGAGTGGCTTGAGGACAATTCAGTCATTGAAGGGTGAGTAGGATGGGCGTGGGTGTGACAAAGAAAACTGACAAAAACGTTATGCGTAAGGAAAAAGGCAACTCAAAATTGGCTTCTAGAAAAAGATTGTGGTAAAATTGGACTCAAGAGGAATAGAAAAACTCTGGAGGGAAAAACCCCAAAGTGAAAACTAAAGGCACATAAATGCGTGCAGAAATTAGGGATAAACTGAAGCAATGTTAGGCAAGAACCAATGAAAAAAAAAAACGTGGAAAAGCCCATGGATGGAGAATTTTAAGTGCTGCAAATAAAACACAACCAACAGGAATTTTAAATTCTAGGCCTGACTGGCTGCTTTTAATGGTTTTTACTTTCTGCAATGCATTTTATGCTATTATTATTTTTTAAATTATTTTTATGTGTATTGTTGTTTTAGCTGAATGCGGTTAAGTTGCCTCAAAATATTTGTTAATGAGTGAACAGGAAAATATTTTGTATAACATTAAACAAATCCTTACAAAAACACTTTCCTTAGAAACTTTGGGTTCATCGCCTTTGTGCTGTAGCCGGGGAGGGTGTTGCGAAGGAAGACACCAGGATTAAGTGTTGATACACCACACAAAACCATAATAAAAGACCAACAGTGATTGATAATCCAACCTCAAATCATGGTTTTCAGAACCTGATTTGTGGGTCCTGCCTAACCATAGTTAGCAGAGGGGCCTGAGCAACTACACTAAGAAGAAGAAGAGGAGATTGGATTTATACCCCACTCTTCACTACCCAAAGGTGTCTCAGAGTGGCTTACAATCTCCTTTCCCTTCCCCTCCCCACCACAGACACCCTGTGAGATAGGCGGGGCTGAGAGAGCTCTTGACAGAAACTGCTCTTTTTCAAGAACAGCTCTTATCAGAACTATAGCTTGCCCAAGGTCATCCAGCCAGGTGCAAGTGGAGGAGTGGGGAATCAAACCCGGCTCTCCCAGATTAGAGTCCGCGCACTTAACCACTACACCAAACTGGATCTCCATAGTTAGTTTAATTAAAACCAGTGCTATGTGTCTCTGAGCTGACACATGACTGCCCGGTTCCCAATTTGGAAACGTTTGAAATGCTTCACTAGTACCATGCCTCATCCAAGGGATGCAAAGGAGATGCTTCCTAAATATCATTTATTAATCTTCTAGGTTTATTCTTTTCCTGTGACATACTACGGAAAGCTTTTTAAGATTTCTATTTCTGGCTTTGTTTTCATGCTTTTAATTGGTTCCTCAATATACCCACCAGAGGGCACTACTGGCTTCTCAAACAAACGGTTCCCACTGCCGGGCTTGGAGTTTATATCACAGGTTTGGATGAGTCATTCTCCGTTGCCATGGCTTCCAGTTTTGATTTCATGCAGATTCTGGCCTTGTTGTTTTAATGGCAAACTTTGGCAGTGATCATTAGAGAATGAGACTGAACTATAGACTGTGCCAGCAGAGACTTATTTAAATATAATATGACCCTTACAGAACGCCCCCCCCCACAGAAAGGATAAAAATGCCAGTCTGTTTGATCTATTGCTCTATCTTAGTCAGAATGCATTTTCTTGGAAGTCACAGGAAACAACAATAAAAAGTCTCCATCTCCCTGAGGTAAAGGATGCACAGCATCAGCAGGCAAATCCCGTGTTTCTAATGAATTTTTAAAACTAACGATTCAAACTAGGGCTGCCAAGTGGGGGGCGGGTAAACCCCCGCTTTGGAGGCCCGATTTCCGCCGCCACGGAATCGGGCCCCGGGGGGAACCCCACCCCGGCGTGCACGTCACCAGGAAGTGACGTTATGACGCCGGGCACGCTGGGGGCGGGGCCAACACGACCATCCAAGGGGAAACTCTATGGTTTCCCCTCGAATGGTCGTGGCCCCGCCCTCAGCGTGCCCGACGTCGTAACGTCACTTTCTGGTGACGTGCGTGCGGCGCGTGTGCAGAGGTGAGTTATACTTGGCAACCCTCATGCCAACATTTGCATCAGTGTATGCAGACTACCAGTGATGGACACCGAACGGCAGAGGGGGACTGGAAGACGGAGGTATTAGGGGAACCCTCCGCCAAGCCACTGCTTCATACAGCAGGAGCCCAACACCTGTCTTTAAACAGCATGACCAAAGAGATGCTTAAGGACCTCCCGAGGGAATTTTTGACTAAACACTTGACCATTATTGACATAAGAATGCTGCTTCTGGACTCCCCTGGGGGGTGGGGGTGGGT
>NW_015167074.1:317954-358716 GCF_001447785.1 Gekko japonicus
CATTCAGCCAGGAGGAGGCAGGAGAAGAGGGAGGGTAAGTTGCTTCCTCCCTGCCTCTCCCCACCCCTGCCTGCCTGGGGCCAGGGAGGGCCGTCGCGGGGCTTCCTTGCACTCCTGTCGGCCTTGCAGGTCCACCGCTGGGCCCCTCATGGGGCACGGCAGTGGAGCTGCAAGGCCGCCGCCGGCGGGGTGTGTGGCCTTATAACACACTTCGGGTGATGTCAGGGGGTGTGGCATATGCTAATGAGTTATGCTAATGAGTTCCCCTAGCTCTTTTTCTACGAAACGACCCCTGGTAGTGGTTAAGTGCGCGGACTCTAATCTGGGAGAGCCGGGTTTGATTCCCCACTCCTCCACTTGCACCTGGCTGGATGGCCTTGGGCAAGCCGTAGTTCTGATAAGAGCTGTTCTCGAAACACAGCAGTTTCTGCGAAGAGCTCTCTCAGCCCCACCTACCTCACAAGGTGCCTGTTGTGGGGAGGGGAAGGGAGTTTGTAAGCCGCTCTGAGACACCTTTGGGTAGTGAAGGGCGGGGTATAAATCCAATCTCTTCTCTTTTTCTTCTACTCCTGCATGCATTTGCCAGATTGATATGATGCCTATTGCATTCAGTAATTTGACCTGACTAATGGAATATTCCAACTTTATCTGTGACATTTTGGACAAACCGAACTCTGTCATTTGCATGGAGACTTGGTGCCTATGTTGCTGCTCCTGTTGTATTGTATTTTACTGTACTGTTTTCATTGGCTATCGGAATAATGCTTCAAATGCAAGAGGGAAGCCGGGTGCAGATTTCCAAAACGAGTAAATCCATATTCTTCGGAACGTACGTGACAGGGCTGCCATTCCCAGGGTCCAGGTGGGGGAACCCCCAGTTTTGGGGGCTTCTATCCACTGCCGTCCAGCTGGCCCTTGGGGGAACCCTGCCCCCGTTCTGGCATCCCATGGAAGTGACGTCATCACATCTGCCAGGGCTGCTCCAGTTCTTCTGATCCTCTTCCCCAGCCTACACTCTCTTCTACAGCAAGAGAAGTAAAGGGGCGGGCCTGTTGGTCGCTCTCCTCCCCAGCTGTCCTTTGAGGCTCCTCCTTTATTCCCCCCCATTCCACTCCTCATTCAGTCCTCCTCCTGTCCATCACCCGAGTCCTCCTTCCATTGGCAGATCCCTGCCAAGTTCCAACACCAGCCTCCCTCCCAACCTGTCCTTGCTCTCCCTCGCTGATGGGTCCCATGCCTCCGCGTTTGCTTCCTGCCGGCCTCCTGGTGTGCCGCTCCTGCTTTGCTGCCGCCCGCCAAGCTCCCAGCCTTGCCCGGACTCTCCTCTCTGCTGCCGTCTTTCTCGTTCCGGGGATGCCTTCCACGTTCCCAGCCTCCTGCCTTGCTCCTGGGACCGAGGCTTGGACCTCGGCATCTTGGCTGGTTGCGCTGCAGGGGGGGCTGGAGGACAATGGGCCCCCACCGCCCCCCGACGCGATGATGTAACTACTGGTTGATGTCAGCGCGTCGAGGACGTCCCCACCTACCCCCAGAACACCCCCAAATCCCCCCGCCAGCAAGACAAAGGGACCTGGCAACTCTAGTAACTGAACAAGTCAGTCCTAAGTACATCAATTCACAAATAAATTCAACCAAGTTCAATGGTGTTTACCGCCAAGCATGGCTTGAGTGCTTTGGATGCATCTAACGAAAGTGTTATGAAGAAACTGGGTTCACTGGAGCCAGTTCTACAATGATGCATAGATAAACTTGGCATTTATACAGCGCTTTAGAATGCCCAAAGAACTTTGTATACATTACTGTAGTAGTTCTAACTGCAGAATTAAATCCCTGTATTACAGCTGCGGTGGCTCAGGTGGTTAAGACGCTGAACTGCAGGCTGTGGAAGGTCAGCAGTGCAGCAGTTCGAGATCCAGGGTGCTGCATGACAGAGTGAGCTCCGGTCTCTAGCTCCAGCTCCTGCCAAGCTAGCAGTTTGAAAGCAAGAAATTGCAAGTAGATAAATAGGTACCACTTCGGTGGGAAGGTAACAGCGTTCCGTGCGTCTCGGTGTTTAGTCATGCCGGCCACATGACCACGGAAACGTCTTCGGACAGCGCTGGCTCTTCGGCTTTGAAATGGAGATGAGCACCGCAACCCTAGAGTCGGACTTGACTGGCTTTCGAGCAAGGGGAACCTTTACCTTTATTACAGATGAGGGGTATAACCTGGCCCAAGCTAGCCCAATCTCATTGGCTCTTGGAAGCTAAGCAGGGTCAGCCGTGTTTAGTACTTGGATGGGAGATTACCAAGGAGGTCCAGGGCCACTACACAAGACACAGGCAATGGCAAACCACCCGTGAAGTCTCTTGCCTTGAAAGCCCCACCAGGGTTTGCCATAAATTGCCCAAAACGTGACGTCACATTCCACCACCACATGACAGATGGAGAGGGGGCTGAGAGTGAGAGGCAAGTAGCTTGTCTATGATAACCTAATGTATTCACTTCCCAAATCCACGGCCTGATGCAAACTGTTGGAACTTTTCATACCTAGCCAGCTACTCCATTCTGTCTCAGGCTTACCGTTTTCTTCGTGTCCGTATTCCTGCCCTGCTATGGTGCATCTCCGGAAAACCATTTTGTTCTCCGTGAGCGTCCCGGTCTTATCTGAGAAAAGATACTTGATCTGCCCAAGGTCTTCAGCAATATCCAGCGCTCTGCACTTGATCATAGTGTCTGTCTTTTCGTGGTAAAAATCTAGGTCGTTCTGGATTAAATAGATTTGCCCCAATTTCACAAATTCAATGGAGACATAAAGAGAAACTGGAATCAAGACCTGTCAAAGCAAAAAGGAAAGAAGAAAAGGGGAAAAAAAGGATAATTTAGTACAGCTTTCTTCACAAAGCCAGATCCTGTTCTAATTTGCATTGGGAGAGCATCGGGATCAGCTCTATCATATTCAGATAGCTCCAGTTTCCCAATGATATACCAGAAATAGCAGAGACGTGAAATTACCTGTAATAAAATGATCATCCTCCAAAACAAATAGAATGCTCCCAATAACGGAGTGACGACCGGTTTTCCATCAGAATCTGTGATACTAAACAGAGCGGGCTGTGAATAGTACCTATTCAGCCAAATCCCATAACCTTTAAAAAGGAAACAAGGGGGAAAATATCAGCAACATCAAACTACGAATGATATTGCACTTCTAGGCCCTGGTATTAGCCTAGTGCAGAATGCAAAAAATGCCAACCTCTAGTTAAGATCTTGCATTTTAGTATCATCTAGAACCTTCCCAAACTACAACCCTATGAACATTTAGAGGAAAACTAATCCCACTGATGTATTTTTCAGTAATTACACCTCCTTATAAATTTTCCAAAACACAACCTTTTCCAATCACTTTTATTCCGATGGCTTTAGTGTCCCCAGAAATTCTACCACCCTAGTTACTGGTATGAACATGTTGAACATGTTGAAAGTTTCTCATCTCTGACGATCAGTGATGAGCAGCAGAATTCCGACAGTGACTCAGGGTCCGGGGGGGGGGGGGGGGGGGGGAGCTGCATGTGGCTCCGCCATGAAATCTTTGACACAGAAGAGGGAGGGGCTGCGGCTCAGCGGAAGAGCCTCTACTTTGCATGGAGTAGGTTGGCCAAAGTTCAATCCCCCAGCCTCTCCAATTAAAAAAAAAAGAAAAAGAAAAATCCTAATACATTCTAGAACGAAAGAACGTGCAGCCTGTTATCTGACACACACAACTTACCCACAGACCCTACAGAACACATCACTATCAGAAGCAGGACACACCACAAGATATGGTCGTTCACCCTCTTCTCAAGTTTGCTCCGCTTGTGACGAGGCCCCACGTTGTTCAGCATCGATTTGGTTTCGTGGCCTTTGGAGACACAAAACACGCGTGATTAACGCTGCCATTGTCCAGGGGGTGGGGTCCACCTGGAGAAAACAGCCACTTGGGAAGAGGGACTCTACAGCATTATACCCTATTGAAGCCCCTCCCCTCCCCAAAGCCCACCCTCCTCATGTTCCACCCCCCCCAAATCTCCAGGTATTTCACAGCCTGTAGCTGGCACCCGTACACTGATCCCCCACCGCCGGCAGGGCTCTTTTTGTAGCAGGAACTCCTTTGCATATTAGGCCACACCCCCCTAATGTAGCCAATCCTCCAAGAGCTTACAGAGCTCTTCTTACAGGAGCTACTGTAAGCTCTTGGAGGACTGGCTACCTTAGGGGTGTATCGCTTAATATGCAAATGAGTACCTGCTACAAAAAGAGCCCTGTTAAAACAGGCATCAAAAATACCGGCGTGAAAGCCAAGGAAAGTCAAGACGATTCTACAGCGTCTATACGAAACATTCTTATTTTGTGATACTCATCTCTGGGACTCTAAAGAGGCTTACTAATTTTAAAAAAATGGCGACCTGAATTAGGAAGGGATAGGAGCAAAAGGAGAATGTCCTAATGATGAAAATCCAGTCCAGAGGATTTCTGATAGCTACGGTACGCAATGAGACTGGGAGGGAAAAAGCACAGCATATCTGGAAAAGTGCAGAAACTCCAATACGACAAGGCTGCTTGGAGAATGTAAGTGATGCACGTAACGGTGTGTGTGTGTGTGTGTGTGTCCTTGCACAACTATGCTGGAAAGGCCCTATGGGAAGAGTCTGGAGAACCCCACTAAGCTTATAGCTCACGCGTCTCTACTTCCAGCATGATCAAGTCATATAACCTAGGGCAGAGAGCTATAGAGGCTGGGGAGCATTTAGGTTGCTAATAGTGCTTTCAGGACTCCATGAAACACAAACGGACCACAACCTTGAGGTTTTATAAGATTATGCATGGGAAAGAGCAGGTTGAGAAAGAGGTACTTTTCTCCCTTTCTCACAATACAAGAACTCGTGGGCACTCCATGAAATTGCTGAGCGGTCGGGTTAGAACGGATAAAAGGGAGTCCTTCTTCACCCAAAGAGTGATTAACACATGGAATTCACTGCCACAGGAGGTGGTGGTGGCTACAAGCATGGACGGCTTCAAGAGGGAATTAGATAAATATATGGAGCAGAGGTCCATCAGTGGCTATTAGCCACAAGGTATAGATAGGGGCTCTGGGGCAAGTGATGCTCTGTCATCTTGGTGCTTGGGGGGGGGGGTCAACAGTGGGAGGGCTTCTAATGTCCTGGCCCCACTGCCGGACCTCCTGATGGCACCTGGTATTTCTGGCCACTGTGTGACACAGAGTGTTGGACTAGATGGGCCTTTGGCCTGATCCAACATTGGCGTCTCCTATGTTCTTATGTTAACCTTGGACACAGACGGCTGAAACAGGGAGGGATCGAAACCTGCTTCAGACACTGAAGCCAGGGACCCCTGCAGACTGCAGGTCCTCCCCTCTAGAAGAAGAAGAGACTGGATTAATACCTCACCCTTCATTATTCAAAGGAGTCTCAGAGTGGCTTACAATCTCTTTTCCCCTCCCCTCCCCACAACAGACACCCTGTGAGGTAGGTGGGGCTGAGAGAGCTCTTTCAAGGACTGCTCTTGACAGAACAGCTCAGACGGAACTTGTGACTGACCCAAGGTCACACCAGCAGCTGCATGTGGAGGAGTGGGGAAACGAACTTGGTTCTCCCAGATTAGAGTCCGCGCTCCTAACCACGACACCAAAATGACTCTAAGCCTTGCCCAGCATTGTAATGGACATTTTACTAGTGCTCTGCATTCGACTGTAGCTCTCCAGGGGTCTTTGTGTTTGTAGGCTCGATAGCAAGGTAGGCTTCCTTCTGTCTGCAATCCAGAATTGGTACCATTCATATGGGCAGGAACTCTGTTCTTTAGGGTCTGCAGCTCAGCGACATCTACCCTGCAGTACTGACCTGCATATACCACGATGCCAACAACAGCTTCTGTGTTTCTGATTGTGCATCCTCGTAGGAGTAAGTTATCCTTACTCAGGCCCACGCGCTCCTGATTCAAATGCTCACTGGAACGACATAATACACAAGCCAGCTGTGATTTTTATCTGCCTGGGAAAGTCGTAAAGGCTTGATGCAGTCTGCCAGCCAGTACCACTCCCTAGTAGAGATGTGAAGGCCCGGAAAAAAAACGGAAAAATTTGGAAAAAAACCATTTTTTTTCCTGAAGATTTTTTGTTTTTTTCCGAAAAATTGGAAAAATTGAAAAAAGAAAAGAAAAGAAAAAATGATTATGGAACGTTTTATTTTAACATGATGAATAAAATATTTTAAGACAAGGTGTTCAAATATTTTCCAAATCATTTCTAAAATATATATATATGGTATCAGATTGATCTAATTTCTGTGCACGGAGGAAAAGCCAGTCCTAGGTTACAAACTGAACTCTCCAATGCAAGATGCATTTCTTCCTTTAGGAGGTGCTATTGCCAGAAGAAAATTAAAAGGTTTCAGTTTTGTTTTTGCATGTGGGTGGGTATTCTGTTTCTAATAATTGTTTGGATACACTATATTTTTAATATGCTAGTTGTGATAATTTCATGCCAAATAAAAATGTCCATAGTCATATTTTATGTTCCTAAAGTAACAGAATGACTTTCAATCTAGAAAAGACAAAAGAAATGCTAACGTAGCATTTTTTTCAATTTTTCCGAAAATTTCCGTTTTTTCCAGAAAAAAAACGGAAAAAAAACGGTTTTTTTTCCGAGCTTCAAAATTTCCGGAAATTTTACATCTCTACTCCCTAGCCCAGTGGTGGCGAACCTACGGTGGCACTCAGAGCCCTCTCTGTGGGCACGCGTGCCATCGCCCCAGCCAGGCCCAGACCGTCATTAAAGTGTCGAATTCTCTGCCAAATAATTTTCAGTCAATGAAAGCATTTGGGATTGCTTTCCTTCCTTTGTTTGGACCATCTTAAGTTAATGCGTGAGTTGTTTTTCCTAAAGTAAAACCTCATATTCAGGTTAGATTGCCGTGTTGGCAAGTTGCGATAAATAAGTGGGGTTTGGGTCGCGGTTTGGGCACTCGGTCTCTAAAAGGTTCGCCATCACTGCCCTAGCCTCTTCCCCCCATACCCGGATTTGCCCCAGGTGGCAGCTGGCACTCCCAGGTCTCCCAGTACAGCTAGAGCGGGAGACCTCCCCCTGGCAGCCCAGGACCCCCTGCTGCCATTCAGTAGGACAGGAGAGAAAAATAACAGAAAATAAAGGAAAAATTGGAATTGTGCTGACAGCATTATGTCAAATCCAGCACGATCCTGGAAATGATGTCATCATGTTTGGGTGTCACTCTAGGATTCTTAGTGTGTCACCCTGACATGATGACGTCACTTCTGGGGTTACATAGGAAATGATGTAACAACACTGGTGTGACACATATTAAGAAGAAGAAGAGAAGAAGAAGAGATTGCACTACCTGAAGGAGTCTCAGAGCGGCTTACAATCTCCTTTCCCCTCCCCTCCCCACAACAGACACCCTGTGAGGTAGGTGGGGCTGAGAGAGCTCTCTGGAGAACTGCCCTTGAGAGAACAGCTCTGAACAACTTGTGACTGACCTAAGGTCACACTAGCAGCTGCATGTGGAGGAGCAGGGAATCAAACCCGGTTCTCCCAGATTACAGTCTGTGCTCCTAACCACTGCACCATACATGCCCCCAAACCTGTTCAGCTCCTGCCCCTTACCAGAACTTGGCTGTATGGCAGCCCTCCTGGCCCCTGGAGGCCTCAGCCACAGCCCTCAGGAGGTTCGGGTCAGCCTCGGGACTGCTGGTTGCCTGCTGGGCCCTGCTTCGAGACGAACGCTACAAGAGTTCTTCAAAGGGATACAATGAACAACACGCAGCTTACCCCAGATTACTTACACAAAGCCCCGGAAGCTGTTGAGATCATTGTTGGGGCTCTCGCATTCTATTTTACTTGTGAATTGCTCTGGATCAATTTCGGACTCCTGTACGTGCACAGGGAAGGAAGGGAGGCAGCTCAGACATGGACGGCAGCAACGGATAGGAAGAACGAATTCTCTTTCCAGTAAAGGCTGCTCTTGGCAAACTGTCTTTTACATCTCTCAAACTCGTCAGCACGACAACCTGATGGAAAAGCGCGCGTGCTTTTCAATCCAGGTCTGAGAGGCTAACGAAGGTTCGTACCCTACACATCGGGACCCCTTTGAATATAGTACGGGACGTTTCTAGGAGAGAAAAACATTCTGACCGAAACAACAACAAAATAATGAGTAGCATAAGTGAATTTGTACGCAGGACAGCAAGCTGAGCCGGTTGAACGAATGAAGCTGCCTTCTCCTGGATCAGGCTGAGGGTCGCCAACAGGCCTAGAGAAAAATATCCTGTCTCTTTCATCCAGGGCAGGCAGAAACGGGCAGGTGAAGCTTTTCATGGCGTGGAGGTCAACAGTAAGTAAAGGTAAAGGTTCCCTTGCTTGAAAGCCAGTCGAATCCGACTCTAGGGTTGCGGTGCTCATCTCCGTTTCAAAGCCGAAGAGCCAGCGCTGTCCGAAGACGTTTCCGTGGTCATGTGGCCGGCATGACTAAACACCAGTGCGCACGGAACGCTGTTACCTTCCCACCGAAGTGGTACCTATTTATCTACATGCAATTTCTTGCTTTCGAACTGCTAGGTTGGCAGGAGCTGGAACTAGAGACGGGAGCCCACTCCGTCATGCGGCAACTCAGGTCTCGAACTTCTGAACTACTGACCTTCCACAGCCTGCAGTTCAGCGTCTTAACCACTTGAGCCACCGCAGCTCCTTAGGTCAACAGTATCATCACCATTAAACCTCTGTTAAAGGGACAGGACACTTTCCCCCAAGGCTGTTGGCAACGTTCGTCGGACGGCTGTTCCATCATAGTTGGCGCTGTCTACCGTGACTGGCAGCAGCTCTCCAGTGCCCCAGGGCAGAGGTCTTTCACATCACCTATTCCCAATTCCCCCTTTTAAACCTGGAGATGCCAGGACTGAACCTGGGTCTTTCGCATGCTAATTAGATGCTCTCCCACGGAGCTGTGGCCCCTCCCCGTTTATTGTTACGCACTCAAATTTATTTATTTAGAACGCGTTTATCTTAAAATGTTATATCCCACCTCTCGTCATTAAACCCCATAAAATACAATCTTAAAAAAAATACAGCTATGTTAACTAGAATCGATCCAGCAGCCCGTACAGCTACAGCCCCTACCCATAATCCAAACACCCAGAACCCACAGAAATCTGATTGGACCAGAGAAGAGGAAGAAGAAGAAGAACCATAGAAGAAGAGGAGATTGGATTTATACCCCGCCTTCACTACCCTAATAAGTCTCAGAGTGGCTTACAGTCTTCCCATAACAGACACCCTGTGAGGTAGGTGGGGCTGAGAGAGCTCTTTCGAGTACTGCTCTTTCCAGAACAGCTCTGAGAGAACTATGACTGACCCAAGGTCGCACCAGCAGCTGCATGTGGAGGAGTGGAGAATCAAACTCGGTTCTCCCAGAGTAGAGTCTGCGCTCCTAACCACTACACCACACTGGCTCTCACGACACCAAACGGGGGGGGGAATCCGTTTTCACTAGCGAAGCCAGAACACAGGCCAGCCTTAAAAAGTCATCCGCAGGCCTGCTGCCTAGCAAAACATCCAACATCTTACCGGAAAAGTTGCCCTTTGCACTTGCTCTAGAAGAAGACTATTCCACTGGGTGGGCTCCACCACAGAAAAGACTGGTGGCAGAGCCGTGGCCATGAGCACCGTTAGTAGACTGTGAACGGACAACCCTAAGGTGTTAAGCAGAACTATACAAAGACAGGTGGTCCTTTGGGGTATACCTGATCTTCAAATCCTCTCACCACCTGCCTCTGTTTCAAATTGGTCTCTCCATCAAGGCTGGAAGTTTCAATGTAGCAGATCCCGTCCGCATCCGTGGAATATATCAACACCATGTCAGCAGGGATTTCCTCGTTACACGACAATCGGATAAAATCTCCAACAGTAATGTTTTTCCAGAATTTGTCTACGTATGCTTTTTCACTTCTGAAAAATGAGGGGGGGGGGAGAAATGCCCTGCTTTTCAAAAACAATATGTAAAAAGGAAAACAATGCGATTATAAATAATTAACTACAACATACAATAAAATCTACTAAACTCTCTGCAGCTGGGGGCTTGGGATGCATTTGTAACTGGATTGCTCAATTAGTCATTACATGGAGAGGGAAAAATGCTGACTAAGAATATGTTAATAATCAATGTTTGCATTGCATGTTTTACTTTCAGAAAGTCTTGAAAATGTTCCTTGCTAAGGAAAAAGCAAAACTCTGAAAGCTAGGGATGTGCATTTGGCTATCCCAAACCGAAAAAATGCCAAATAAATACCTTATTCTGAAAAAATACCGAATAAATACCAAAAAAACCCCAACCCCCAAATAAATACCTTATTGCTGTTACCCTTGAAAGAGTTTGTTTCCAATGCTGGAGCACAGCTGCTTCCCCTCAGGTGGCCAGACTGGGTCAGCCCTGCTGTATACGTGGTGAGAACCACAACCAGCACACCTATAAGCAGTGGCTTTGTTTACGCCTGCTCAAAATGACAACAGGCTACCAAAAAGAGAAACAACTAAATGAAGGTATTCTTTTTCCATATGGCGATACATGTTCTTGCTCCCCCCCCCAACAGAAATGCAAGGGGACCAAAGCAGAGGACAAGAGAAAGGTACTATACAGGTCTAGAAACGTTTAAGTACAAGTCAGTCGCCAGGTTCCTTTTCTAGATGGCTATCACTGGGTTTCTAAAAGGACACAAAATCAATGTGCAAAATCAATACGGCAGTATAGGCACAAAATGTAGCCAGAGCTACCCTAGCGTCTGCCAGACACCCACTGCATCCCCAAACAATGCCAAGCTTGAATGTAATTAACACTTTTAAGCCTTGTGTAGCCTTGCGCATTTCCTAAACTGTGTAACGAGTTCACTGCTCCATGAAGAGCTCAGTCTGAAAGCATTTAAATCCAGTTGATGTTGTGCATATTAACAGAATGCCAAAGACCTCATATTTACTTGGAATGTGCATATTCAGCATGGGTGGGGGGAATTCAGTGCTGAGTTAAAAAGCTCCTTCTTGAGGTGCTGACCTTTACAACCCAGGCTATGAGGTGGGGGTGGGGGGTCTTGATGTGCTACAAAGCATTCCCCCACCCCCACTGCTCTCAGGATCGTTCTCGTCAGCAAAGGTGCAGTAGGGCAGAGGATAAAGAGAAAAACCCTAATAGAGCTCATTCAACTTATGTTTCTATGAAAGCAGTCGCTTAATCACAAGGGACTATTAGGTCTCTTGGTTCTTTTGCTCACCAGCCTTCTTCCATTTTTTTCAGGAATAATAATTATTGAATGGCGGTGTGTGTAGTACAGCCAGGAGATCCTAAGGTTGTCTGGCAGCCAAAAGTGCTAGCTCTTTTAGCATTAAGCACCTCTGGGGGCGAGCTAGACTTGTTTTTAAAGCAAAAAATGTTTCAGAGCTGGTTTGCCATTGCCTGCCTCTTCATAACCACCCTGGTATTCCTTGGAGGTCACCCAACCAAATATTAGCCAAGGCTGACCCTGCTTAGCTTCCAAGACTGGACAAGATTGTGCTAACCTGGGCTATCTAGGTCAGGGCTATTCAGGTTAGGGCTATTTTTCAAGAAACAAGAAGAGATAAAACAACGAAGAAGAGTGCATGCACACGAAAGCTTATACCTTGAATAAAACTTTTCGTCTTAAAGGTGCCCCACTGGACTCAAACTTTGTTCAACTGGTTTTTTTTGGTTACATTTCTGTTAAATTCTTGTTTCAAGCTTGCACAATTGTTATTTTACATAATCATGAAACACTCAAGCCTACAGAAATATGACAATGCATATTCCAGGTTAATCGCACTGTTCATAGACACTGCTTCTTGAAAGCCAATGGGGCAAGCCAAATATTTTAAAAAGAATCTTCCTTAAGTGTGACAATAAACAGTGTGCTCAATTCAAACCGGGTTGTGATTTTCCCTGAGAGATTAGGAGAAAAAAAACCTCCATAGAGAAAATATCAGAATTAAAAAGAATAAAATATGACTGCTTGCCTGTGTTTTTAATTCAGGTGAGTAGCCGTGTTGGTCTGAAGCAATAGAACAAAGTTTGAGTGCAGCGGTTCCTTCAAGACCAACAAAGTTTAATTCAGGGTATAAGCTTCCGTGTGCATGCATGAAAGCTTATACCCAGAATTAAACATGCACAAAAGCTTATACCCAGAATTAAACTTTGTTGGTCTTGAACGAACCGCTGGACTCAAACTTTGTTCTATGTTTTTAATGTCAATGTTATTGGATTTATGGCATTTCGGCTCATCAGCCTGCTGTATTATTTTATGTTTTTGCCACTGTTTGTTGCCAGGACTGCTTTTGCCAAAACAGCAATGGGGCGTAACAAATTAATCGAAAGAAATAAAAGAAATCGTCCCATTAAGGAGAGCAGGATTTTGAAGAACATCAAAAGAGGTATCATTGATGCTTCTGTCACGTGCTGAAGAGGTCAGCCCAAAAGGTCAGCTGAAAAGTCTTCCCAAGTTTTTCAAGTAGGTTCTGCAAGCATCCGCTCCATGACATTTCACAAACTCTCCTTGGCACGTCAGCTTTCTCCAAGTTAGTAACAATTTGTTGGTTCAAATTTTGGGTTTTGAATTTTACAACTATTAAATTCCAGATTATCGTTTTTTACCTTTTTTTTTTTACGTGCGAGAGAGAAAGCGAGCGAGAGAGATAGACAGTGTGGGCTATTTCCCCTCTAATGATCTAAATGTTCAACAAACAGGCCTAGTTTTATATTTTCATAGGGTTGCCGGCCTCCAGGTGGGACCTGGGGATCCCCAGAGATTACAGCTCATCTCGTAGCTACAGAGATCAGGTCCCTTGGAGAAAATGGACGCTTTGGAGAGTAGACCCTATGACTCACTGAAGTCCTTGCCGACCCTAGGTTCTGACAGTATATTGTACTATATCTGGGCAAGATGACAGCCAGGAATGATTGAGTTAGATCATACTGATCTGTGTGACAGGTTAAACTGTCATGTGACAGTGTCACCAGGTACCGATTGCACTAGGTTGCATCAGCTTAATTAATCGTCACCATGAGTCGGCACACAGGCTCTGATTGGTGCTAGTCTGTATATAAGGAGAACAGTCCTGATGTAAGTGTTCACACCTGTGAATGAATTTACTGCGAAGCACCTTGTCGGACAATTCTATGATTTGGAGACCACATGGTGGTATGGACTGTCTGTAAATATTCTGTAAATAAAACCACTGTATATAGCTTCACACAGCAACCTGAAACTCTTATTATTCGAACGCTTCGTGCACGCCGTCAGGTTCCACCCCTAAATTTCCAGGAGTTTTCCAACCTGGACCTGGCAACCCTGAATTTTGCAATTATTAAATTACAGATTATTGGTTTTTACCTTTTTTTTAAAAAAACCTGGGATTACGATTGATCTCCAGGTGACAGAGAGCAGTTCCCCTGGAGAAAATGGCCACTTTGGAAAATGGACTCTGTGGCATTGTACCCCATTGAAACCCCTCCTCTCACCAAACCCCGCCCTCCTCAGGCTCCGCCCCCACCCCCCATGTATCTTCCAACCCGGAGCTGGCAATCGTATACGACAGTTCAATTCCAGTTCTCATTTGCTTACCTACTGTAGACTTGTGCCAATATGTTGTTTAGTTTTTTGTCTAACTTGTACTTTGTGTAATCCTCCAGACCGTCTTTCACAGCAATAACGACGAGAACCACCACGAGAGGTATCATTGTGATTTCCTTCTGAAAGGCTTCAACCACTGGAATCCAGTTTAGCACAGCTATAAATAGGAAATATAAATTGGCAACTCTGAAACAAAGCAAAAACAAAAACAAAAAACACAGGATGTTGGGATCAACCGGTGAACTGTAGATGAGGAGTGTCTATGAAAGAACAGCAGTTAACTTTAGGCTTTTTTTGTAGAATAGCTTGTTAAGGATAGTCCAGCGACATTTGTGCAGTGATTTTATGCATTCCACAACGCTAAAAAACAGAAACGGTTCTACAGAAGGATCAACCCCCTCCCCTTTGCAGACTAGCTGAAACAGTATTGTAGGTCCTTTCCATCAACTGGTATATTTTTCAATCATTTTTGGATCTTTCTCAGCTTCTAGCTAACCTGGCATAAATGCAGAGTGCCAATCATGTGTTTAAAATTGCCAGCAGAAATAGCTGAAGCTATCTGTCACCAAAATGATCACTGCCCTGACTTGGATAGCTCAAGATTGCCTGAGCTCATTAGATACTGGAAGATAAGTAGGGTCAGCCCCGGTTACTATTTGCATGGGAAACCACCAAGGAATACCAGGGCCGCTATGCAGAGGATTGATGGCACGCGGGTGTGTGTGTATAAACCAGAACAAGGACTGTATACTCAAGACTTACTTCCCCATGAACATGGCGAGGGGGGGGAATAAGAGTTTATTATTACTTAACCATTTTAAGTGTATGTATTTTATTATATTGAGGATGGGGAAAGAAGCAGTGTAGTTTCATTGAGCACGAGATCAACAACACCCAGAAGGAGAAACAACACGTGACTAATTCCTAAGAAAATTAGCTACCACAAGGGTGGGGGAATAAGGTCAATATTGCTCTGCCTAAGGGGAAAAAGAAGCTGTTGACTTGGAAGTTTTCATATTGCTTTTGCATTAAAAAATAATAAATTTAAAAGTAATTTACAAAAAATTGAAAACGTCGTAATGCTAAAACACAATAAAACTCAACAGAAATACATGCTCAATAGAGAGTAGGGCTGTCAAGTCCCCCCGGGGGGCGGAAAACCCCCTGCCCCAGAGGCCCGTTCCCCGACACCGGGAAATTGGGCCCCGGAGGGAACCCCGCCCCAGCGTGCACGTCACAGGGAAGTGATGTTATGACGCCGGGCACGCTGGGGATGGGGCCACGGCCATACAAGGGAAAACTCTATGGTTTTCCCTTGTATGGTCGTGGTCCTTAAGAACAGCTCTTGTGTTTTTCCACTTGGCATAACACGGTCGCCGGTGTCTGTTGAATCCATGCTTTGGCATGGAGCGTGCTTGTGTGCAGTAGCTCTTGCAACATCAGGATTCTCTTTACCAGGAAGAGGGCATTTTGAAGCGAGACGGATTTTGGAAATTCAGGAATGAACTATGGAGGTTTGATGCTGCAAGGCAGGGGTGCCAACCTCCAGGTAGAGACTGGAGATCTCCTGGAATTACAAGTGATCTCTGTAGCCTAAAGGAAATGGCAACTTTTCCCTAAAGAAAATGGACTCTGTGGCATTGTACCCCATTGAAACCCCTCCTCTCACCAAACCCCGCCCTCCTCAGGCTCCGCCCCCACCCCCCATGTATCTTCCAACCCGGAGCTGGCAATCGTATACGACAGTTCAGTTCCAGTTCTCATTTGCTTACCTACTGTAGACTTGTGCCAATATGTTGTTTAGTTTTTTGTCTAACTTGTACTTTGTGTAATCCTCCAGACCGTCTTTCACAGCAATAACGACGAGAACCACCACGAGAGGTATCATTGTGATTTCCTTCTGAAAGGCTTCAACCACTGGAATCCAGTTTAGCACAGCTATAAATAGGAAATATAAATTGGCAACTCTGAAACAAAGCAAAAACAAAAACAAAAAACACAGGATGTTGGGATCAACCGGTGAACTGTAGATGAGGAGTGTCTATGAAAGAACAGCAGTTAACTTTAGGCTTTTTTTGTAGAATAGCTTGTTAAGGATAGTCCAGCGACATTTGTGCAGTGATGTACACTGTTATGACAATTATATGCATTCCACAACGCTAAAAAACAGAAAAGGTTCTGCAGAAGGATCAACCCCCTCCCCTTTTCAGACTAGTTGAAACAGTATTGTAGGTCCTTTCCATCAACTGGTATATTTTTCAATCATTTCTGGATCTTTCTCAGCTTCTAGCTAACCTGGCATAAATGCAGAGTACCAATCATGTGTTTAAAATTGCCAGCAGAATATCTGAAGTTATCTGTCACCAAAATGATCACTGCCCTGACTTGGATAGCTCAAGATTGCCTGAGCTCATTAGATACTGGACTGTATACTCAATACTTACTTCCCCATGAACATGGCGAGGGGGGGAATCAGAGTTTATTATTACTTAACCATTTTACGTGTATGTATTTTATTATACTGAGGATGGGGAAAGAAGCAGTGTAGTTTCATTGATCAAGAGATCAACAACACCCAGAAGGAGACACAACACGTGCATACACACGAAAGCTTATACCCAGAATTAAACTTCTTGATCTTAAAGGAGCATTTGGACTCAAACTTTGTTCTGCTGCTTCAGACCAACCTACCCAACTTGAATCTATCTTGAGGAAACTGAGGTATCTGATAGAAGGCACCTGGCCTTGGCAGAACTTGCAGCTCTACCTACAAAGCTGAGTCTATGAGGACACCCAAGCTCCACACCTAGTCCTTCAGGGGAAGTTTAACTAGGCAGGAAGCAGTAAACCTACCGCAGAGCTGGATATCCCTATTGGCTGGCTTCGAAAGGGAAGACCAAGACACTCCCACTTAAATGGCCTGTGACTATTCTCTGGACTTTGAGCAAGGTCTCCTCACACATGAAGCTGCCTTTTACTGGATGAGACCATTGGCCCATCTGTCCCGGTCCACCGGCCCCGGGACGATCCTTCACACCCCCAGAGGCATACCCGCACCCCAACTCACCCCAGGAATGGCGGACGAGCCGGGGAGGATCGACAGCACAACCCCCACAATGGACGCAGCACGCCGGGGCGACTCCCGAGAGCTCAGGCAAGACGTACAGTGCTGGCAGGGCGAGACCCGCCCAGCGAATCCCGTGGAGCCCCTCCCTTGAGAGGTGCGAAGAAGGCCCCACGGGGCGACAACAGAAGCCGGCCACGGCTCACCGCTGACCACACCCCAGACGCCCGAGAAGCGTCCTAGCCTATGAATGAGGGCAGGGCCGGATGGGGGAGGAGGGAGACGGGGAAGATGGGCGGCGCTGGCAGGGGAGCGTGGGGAATAAAAAGAGGGGCTCTTGGAGAGGACCGGGGAGGAAGAACGTGAGAAGGAGACACTACGCACGACGGCTAGAGAGAGAGAGTTAGGGCGAGTGATCTCCAGCTTACGGGGCAGAGGAACCCGAGGGGTGCTGCTAACCCCGTTCCCTGCCGTTCTGAGGTCCCATCGCGGCTCCCTTTTGTGGCTCCACCCCAACTGCCAGCGCCACCCAGCCGGAGAGGCCCGTCACACCATCAAGGTCAATATGGTCTACTCAGACTGGCAGCGGATCTCTAAGGTCTCAGGTGCGGGTCTTTCACATCACCTACTGCTTGGTCCTTTTTAACTGGAGATGCCGGGGAGTGAACCTGGAACCTTCTGCATGCAGAGCAGAGGTTCTTCCACTGAGCCACAGCCCATCCCCAAGAGTAACTGCCTATAAAGACCTGCTTGTGACTGAGGTAAGGGAGTCTGGAAAAAGCAGGAACAGAGAGTCAAATTAAAAATGCAGTAGAAGGGGAAGGAGAGAAGCCAGAAGGGTTTGTGACTTCTTTGGGAGAAAAGCCACTGAAAAGTATTTACATAAATAAATTCACGCAGACGGTAAGGGAGCTAGAAGAAGGAACTGGGTGCCCAGTGACCCCTTCCCGCTGCCAGAGTCCAAATCAACTTGAAGCCCGCCCCACCTCTTCCTTACACACTGTCTGATGTCACGTGTGTCAGGAGAAAGGACCCACATACTGAATGTGGCCATCCACTTCCAGAGTCTCAGGGAAGCAGTAACCAAATTTGTATGCTCATACTTAATACAACTGTGGGCCAATGCTCCCTCTAAGCCGTGGAGTCTTGTGAGCAAAAACTCTATTTTGTGAGCCACTGGCATTAAAGTTGTGAGTGAGCCAATAAAAGGTATTTGAATTTGAGTGAGCGATTTGGCTCCTGCATAAATTAGTTTGCTCTGGAGCCACCCTTCCTGAGCGAAGACAAAAATCTGTGAGCCAGAGGCTAAAAAACTGTGAGCTGGCTTACACTAACTCAGCTTAGAGGGAACACTGCTGTGGACCAATTCTCGCTTTATATTTTGTACCTGAGTACAGGTAACCTAACTATGAGGTATAAAGTGAGCACTGACCCAGAATAATGAACAGTGGAACTATTTCACGTGTCCTGCCGGGTTTGTAAAGTCACATATGAGGCCGTGCTACTTAACAAAAAACAAAACAAAATTTCTATCTAACCGTAATGTCACAGAATTGAACTTTACCTGTGGAACTGCTCAAATAAGTTCCTTGGTATAAAATTCCACAACGTGTACTTGGTCGTTCGTATTTTGTTGCTCTTATAATGCTTTGACACTTTTTCGTATTCTTCTTTAAAACGCCCCAGGTGTGGTATAACTAGTCTGTGCTTGCTGGCCGTCTTGGACGGCTGTTGGAGCCCTTTGCATCCTGGGGAGGAGGGCTCTCTTCCGGTCCCGTCGTCTACTCTGCCTTTTCTGGATATAAGGCGGTGCCAACGATACCTGGCCCACTGCAGCGGCTGCGCCATGTTCTCACGAGAGGTCTGCAAACCCGGCTGTGTCCTTTACTGAGCAGTGCTTGAAAAGAAAAGAAAATGTGATATTCAAATACATGTTACAAGCAACAGGAATCCGTCATTTTTTGTTTTGGGATAAACAAATGGATTGAAAGCGAGTTTTTAACTTAATACATTAGATCAGAGGTGTCAAACTCATTTGTTACGAGGGCCAGATCTGACATAAACGTCCCTTTGTCGGGCTGGGCCATGTGTGCCATAAGACATAATGCTGGGTACCGGAGATAGAAACTGTATAAAGGACAGCAGCTGGTAAACTCCAAGTTGGTGTAGCCTCACTGCAAGGCCCCATGGGCTTGGGAGGGGGTTGCAGAGGAAAACCCACATAGGCAGACTGGAGAGGCAGAAGTGCAGCACTAGGCAGATGCTCCCACAATGCTTGACTGCTGCAGATGAGGTTGTTCTGCCATGCGGAAGCCACAATGGAGTGGCTCCCCCCACTCCCCCTCTTGAATCAGTTGCTTGAGGGCCGGTTCAGGCCCCCGGGCCTTATGTTTGACACCCCTGCACTTGATAGTCACCATTTAAAAGAGATTAGAAAATTCTGATTTTATTACTCATGAAGTACAGTTCAATTAGGGACCAATTTGTTTCGGTTTTCCTTATGCTCTGCTTTTCCTTTGCTAGAAAACTGGATGGTCTAAATCCCCCCCCCCCTTTTTTTCTTGCTGTCAAGTCAGTTGTTCGGGTAAGAGATGTTCAGAGGTGGTTTGCCATTGCCTGCCTCCGCATCATAACTCTGGTATTTCTTGGAGGTCTCCCATCCAAACACCAGCGAGAGATGACCCTGCTTAGTTTCTGAGATCTGACAAGATCAAGCTATTCTGGTCTAGTCAAGCCTACCATGCACATTTCAAAACCTTGTGATTACTCACTGTTCAAAAGGTAAAGGTAAAGGTTCCTTTGCTTGAAAGCCAGTCGAATCCGACTCTAGGGTTGCGGTGCTCATCTCCGTTTCAAAGCCGAAGAGCCAGCGCTGTCCGAAGACGTTTCCGTGGTCATGTGGCCGGCATGACTAAACACCAAGGCGCACGGAACGCTGTTACCTTCCCACCGAAGTGGTACCTATTTATCTACTTGCAATTTCTTGCTTTCGAACTGCTAGGTTGGCAGGAGCTGGAACTAGAGACGGGAGCTCACTTCGTCATGTGGCACACTCGGGTCTCGAACAGCTGAACTACCGACCTTCCACAGCCTGCAGTTCAGCGTCTTAACCACTTGAGCCACTGCAGCTCCCTTGTTCAAAAGGACCAGGGCCTTAAAAGACCTGGGCTTGGGAGACCTCTCCACTGAAATCCCCGCCCTACCATGAAAGGTGGCCTCGGATAAATTCCTACTAATCACAGAAAGGCAAATAACTGCATTAGTATGTCAGTCAAATGGTAGGCATGTTCCATGCAAAGAAGTAAAGCTTGTGTTAACTCTCTCACACTGAAATGGATGAAACTGAAATGCACTTAATGCAGACTGCACTCACTGATTCACTCCACAGGGCTGTCACAAGGATGAAAGGGAACAGCCTGCTCACTAGGAGGGCGGAATATAAAATTGAAAAATAAATAAAATAAAAAATTTAAAGTGCTGACTGCGCTGAAGAAAAAAAGCCTAGGAATGGACATTGTAAACCACATGCTGTGTTGCCTATCTTGTTCAACAGGACTGGCTGTTTTGCAGGCGGAGGCAGAATAAGGGGAGCAGACATCATTGGTTGGGATAATCAAGGACCATATTTATTAATTTTACCTCCAGTCCGCATCTGCAGCAGCCACGGCGCATAACACATTCCGTACGCCATTCTGCAGTATTTATCGTACATTAAAATTACACACAGGAAACATATAATAAGACACATTGAGTATTCAGACAGATTGAACAATCACCCTGAATACTAATATCTGCATTTTCAATCCACTCAAATGCAACTGGGGAAAACTCAAAGAACTCCATCACATCTCCCTGGAAAGCACGATGCTCGCATTCCTGTGACAGGTGAAGAATAGTTTGGTGGGCTGCACCACAGTTGCATTCAGTGGAGGCATTTGATGGGTTGCAGAAGAGTCTGGTCCCCCCCTGTCTATGCATCCCTGGTTTTCTGGGGGAGGCCACTCTGGCTCCAAGCCCCAAGCTGTCAAATTGTATATGGTCCTGGCTCCCCCTTGCCGAGAATTTGCTGGTGTGTGAGGGTGGTGAGGGTGGTGCGCCATGTGCTTTCCCCCAAGATGTGAGATCTTTGGGTTGAGGATAAAGGCACCAATGAAGGGGTTCTTGTTCTAGCCCCATAAAGGCATCTTTGGCCGGTTTGGTGTAGTGCTTAGGAGCGTGGACTCTAATCTAGGAGAACCAGGTTTGAGTCCCCACGCCTCCAAATGCAGCTGCTGGTGTGACCTTGGGTCAGTTACAAGTTCTTTCAGAGCTGTTCTCTCAAGGACAGTTCTTGAGGTGTCACAGCCCCACCTACCTCACAGGGTGTCTGTTGTGGGGAGGGGAAGGAAAAGGGATTGTAAACCGCTCTGAGACTCCTTCGGGTAGTGAAGGGCGGGGTATAAATCCAATCCCTTCTTCTTCTTCAGAAGGTGCAAGGGGGCACTGGTGGGCTGTTTGAGCCCTCACTCTCTGCTCCCCAACGCTGCCGTGCCCCCACCCCCCACAGCAGGATACATGGACAGCTCCCCTTCTGTAGGGTTGTCCCCTTCCCCCCATCTTGGTTGAGGGGTGGGAAGGAGCAGCATTCTTGCTTGAGACCAGTGGTGAACAGGTTTCGGCTCCACTATGATATCAACAGCAGAATGTGCTTCTTCTTCTTCAGAAGGTGCAAGGGGGCACTGGTGGGCTGTTTGAGCCCTCACTCTCTGCTCCCCAACGCTGCCGTGCCCCCACGCCCCACAGCAGGATACATGGACAGCTCCCCTTCTGTACGGTTGTCCCCTTCCCCCCACCTTGGTTGAGGGGTGGGAAGGAGCAGCCTTCTTGCTTGAGACCAGTGGTGAACAGGTCTCGGCTCCACTATGATATCAACAGCAGAATGTGCCCTCTCTTGCTATAAACTGCTGTGAACAGACATCTTCGATGGTTTCTCTGGTAGCTGCAAACACTCCTATAGGGCCAGACAGAGAACAGCTCGCCAGGCAAGAAACGCTGATGACTGGCGACAGCACATGCAGAGAAAGTGCTAATCCACGCCAACAGCAGCACTTAGAAAGGAAAAACCATTGGGCTGTGCAGCTGCTTATCCCAATTCATGACTCAGCATCAATGCAAGAGCTGTGCTTGAAAGAGACTTGATAACACACGGACAGAATACTGAGATCGCATTACCTAACAGATTCTATTTGATGACTTACAAAAGCCCAGGAAAGTGTTGACTGTCTTGCAGCATGCCCAATCCAAGATAAAACCAAATCATTTTATCCCGCTATTCGGGCTTAATCGGCCGCCAAATCCCAACCATATTGGTTCCACTCATGAACTCGTATCACCGGCTGAACATGGCTAGTTTGGAGTCAGAAGAACAACATAGGCCCCGGTCACACGGGCAGGAAAATGCGGGGGGAGGAAGCGTGTAAGCAACTTGAAATTCCAACAGTTCCACTCATGAACTCGTATCACCGGCTGAACATGGCTAGTTTGGAGTGAGAAGAACAACACAGAGAGTAGTCTTAAAAGCCAAGAAGAGAAGGGAGTGGAGGAGAGTAGAATGGAGAATCACTCTACTTTCTAGTCTCAACGAAGACGGGGAAATGGAGATGCTAACTGCAGTGCTTTGGCACAACTCAGGGTTGCCAACAGGCCTGGGGAAAATATCCTGCCCCTTTAGGTAAAGGTAAAGGTTCCCTTGCTCGAAAGCCAGTCGGATCCGACTCTAGGGTTGCGGTGCTCATGTGTGGAGGTAAATAAGCCTCTATTAAAGGGACAGGATATTTTCCCCCAGGTCTACTGGCCAACCTAGTACCTCTGCCTTCCACATGATTTGTTAGGATAAGCAAGAGGAGAATTAATGCAAGTGTGAAGGAGGGCAGAAGACAAGAATCAGCGCAACAGGCGAGTTTCCAGTTGCAAATTTTATTTAGTTAGTTTATTAAAGCTGAGAGTACTTTGATCAAGCGGGGACCGCGGCCAACCACACCCAAATCGAGCCCTGACAGAAGAAAAGAAAAAAAAAGGAGACGGAAGACCTGCTTTCATGACAGGTAAAGGCCAGGCTTCTAGTACTTATTGTAGAGCCAGACAGTCTCAAGATTTTGTAAAAAGGTAAAGGTTCCCTTGCTCGAAAGCCAGTCGAGTCCGACTCTAGGGTTGCGGTGCTCATCTCCGTTTCAAAGCCGAAGACCCAGCACTGTCCGAAGACGTTTCCGTGGTCAAGTGGCCAGCATGACTAAACACCAAGGCACTGACTGCCAATTTCAGGGTGGATCTGACACATCCCTGTTCTTTTCTGCATTACATTTTTTTTTAATTTATTTATTCGATTTTTATCCCGTCCTCCCTGCCAAGGAAGGCTTAGGGCAGCTTACATTAAAAAGATGAAAAACAGCAGGCTCAGGGCAGCTTACATTAAAAAGATTAAAAACATTAAAACACAAATGCCTATTAATACAACACAGCCTCATAAAACACATAGACACAGTACAAAATAGAATAAAGTGCCAAAGCCTGGATACAATTATTGAAAGTTAGTTTCCATACTCAGATCATTCAGAGTTCTAGGCAGGCCAAGTAACATTAAAAATTTCATTATTCAATGGGCTTTTCTGCATCCTTATTTTCCATGCTTGTGCCCTTCCTGTTGCTCCAGGGTTTTCCCCCTGTTCCACATGGTTTGCTCCCTCTAGTGGTTGATTCGATATTACATTAGTACACCTCTGGATGTACTATCGAATCGATATCAAAGGGCAGCTGAAACCTCATGCTGCAGCTCACAGTATAATGTTATTGCTCTTTATCAAAAACAATTTATGAACAGCCCATAGATAATCTGTGCCAGTCAAGGATAATCTGCATGATCTGTGCTAGCAAGATGCACTACTCTGATCAGTCCCTGGAGGCGATACATGAAGATTAACATCATTAATACCTTCTGAAAAAAGTAAAAGGAGGTGGTTCTTTAAAAGTAGTGCTACAATATACATAATGATAGACACAGTTTCAGGAACGCGTAACCAAAAAGCCACACGATGTACATTATGCCTAAAAATGCCACATAAAAAAAACCTTACCACTGCTGTGGGTTCACTATATAAAGCCAAGTATTCGCTGACATTTGATAAAGCAATATCGAGAAATAACAAGCTGCCAGTCTTTCACGGGAACTCGACAATGTTCTGGGTTAGGAACCTGCTCTAGATTAGTGTGGCACCAAAACAAAATCCCAATACATTGTATTAATACTACAAACCAGTTTTTCATGCAAATAATCCAGTAAACTGGATTAAATTGTGGGGTCCCCCATTTCAGTTAAACCATCGTTCGGTGCAAAATATTTACTTTTTTTGGCTCTGATTAAAGCAACCTTAGTCAATCCATCAATTAATTATTCTATGAAATTCACACGAGAAAAATGCACTCTTTGTTTTTAGATAAAGCATGCAACTTTCACAGCAAGTATCATCTTAGAAAAGGGTTTTCTCTTCTAGCACACAGAACGGAATGTGCTTGTCACAGGATTGCCAACTACCTGGAGTAAAAATGTCCTGTCCAGTCTGGTGTAGTCGTTAGGAGCGCAGACTCTAATCTAGGAGAACCAGGTTTGATTCCCCACTCCTCCACATGCAGCTGCTGGTGTGACCTTGGGTCAGTCACAAGTTCTTTCAGAGCTGTTCTCTCAAGGGCAGTTCTCGAGGGAGCTCTCTCAGCCCCACCTACCTCACAGGGTGTCTGTTGTGGGGAGGAGAAGGGAAAGGAGATTGTAAGCCACTCTGAGACTCCTTCGGGTAGTGAAGGGCAGGGTATAAATCCAATCTCTTCTCTTCTCTCTCTCTCGTCCTTTAACAGAGGCTTAATAGGGAGTTGTTTACTAGATGATGTTGTTTATCTCCATTACATGAAAACTGTCAGTTGCCAATTTCCACACATTAAGTCTTTACTAAAAGAACACTTTTCTCCAGGCCTGTTGACAACCCCTGTACTTTTGAAATTACCACCCCATTAAAAAAAAATATTATTTTTAAAGTCTCTGCACCTTTTCACCTCCAAGGGCTAATCAACCAATCTGACCAATTAATCACACGGCAGTGTTAATAATTACATAGTGGAATGTTTTCACAGGAAACCTGAACACTTTTCTCCAGGCCTGTTGGCAACCCCTGTACTTTTGAAATTACCACCCTATTAAAAAAAATAATTATTTTAAAAGTCTGCTGCACCTTTTCACCTCCAAGGGCTAATTAATCAATCTGACCAAGTAATCACGCTGCAGTGTTAATAATTACATAGTGGAGTGTTTTCACAGGAAACTTTATATATTTTTTTCATCATAAACCAAACTCTTTGCCACTTGTGTCAAGATCCACAATCACCTGTTGAGTGATGCCACCTTCCACCATCACTGCAAACAATGTTGGGACGTCTCCCAGGCCTCAGAGTGAGAGGGAAAGGGTTCTTCATCCAGTGGCGAACATGCTGCTGCTGCTGCTATTTCTACTACTGATTAATACCCAACCATTGAGCTATCGAACTAAAATGCTTATGACCAGGGCTATTTGGGGGCAGGAACGCACAGGAACGGAGTTCCGGCTGGCTTTAGTTGGTCATGCCCACTACAGCCAAAACCTCTGCAGGCGTGGCTACAGAGGGAAGGTCTGGAGAGCGACCCCCCCACAGGCAACTCCGAGGCGGGCGGGCCGGGGGGGCCCTGGAAAGATCGAGGAGGAATGTAAATGCCTCCCCATGCCTGTCCAAGGGCTGGCTTGCCCAGGCTCCCTGCAGCTGCGGGGCACCCAGGCAAGCCAAGGGAAGGCATGGGGGCGTGGCCTAATATGCTAACAAGCTGCACTGTCAGGGATGTGGCCTAATATGCTAATGAGTTTTTGCTGTTGGGTGTGGCCCATTATGCTAATGGGTTCCTGGTGGGCTTTTTCTACAAAAAAAGCCCTGCTTATGACTATTGCACACTTTACTTGCCCTACTCCCCCTAAGGCAGGATTTGGAACTGAAAAAAAGGGTCTCCTGTTTGCAGACATCCCAACCATCAACCTTTATGGGTTTTTAAATTCTACTTACTTAATTTATATCCAGCCTTGCTCCCCAATGGGGACCCAAAACGGCTTACTTCATTCTCCTCTCCTTCATTTTCTCCTCAAAGTAATCCTGTGAAGTAGCTTAGGCTGAGAGTGTGTGACTGGCCCAAGGTCACCCAGCGAGCTTCCATGGCAAAGCCAGCATTCAAACCTGAGTTTCCCAGATCCTAGTCCAACACTTTAACCACTACACCATGCCAGTTCTAGGCTTGCTTGAGCTGCACTAACATCCTGATCTCACACATTAAAATTAACCAAGGCTCTTTTTGTAGAAAAAGCCCAGCAGGAACTCATCATAATTTTTATTTCATTTATTTATTCCTAGCCTGCCATCCCCAGCACAGCAGGGCACAGGACGGGTAACAACAATGGTTAAAACCATAAGGAACTCATTAGCATAATAGGCCACACCCAACAGCAGGAATTCATTAGCATATTGGGCCACACCCCTGACAGCACAGCTCATTAGCACATCAGGCCACACCCCCATGTTACCAGAAGTGTGGTCATCCAGCCACATCCACCTTTTGCTTGTTATTCTATTTACCTTGTTTGTTGTCAAAACCCAGGGCCTTTTTTTGTAGCAGGGACTCCTTTGCATGTTAGGCTACACACCCCTAATGTAGCCAATCCTAATGAGTTTCTGCTGTTGGGTGTGGCCTATTATGCTAATGAGTTCCTGCTGGGCATGGCCAACTCGGGAGCCAGCCGGAACTCCGTTCCTGTGTGTTCCTGCCCAAAAATAGCCCTGAAATTAACCCAATTTAAAACCGATAGGACTTACTTTTAAAGTAATATGTTTAGGATTCAGATGTAGAATACACAGACGTGCACACATCAAGGAATTAAAAAAAATTAATTGGAATGATTTCACTGAATCATTCCATTTTCCAGACACAAGGAAGTCTGCAGGGTGAACCCTAAAGTCACAAATTAGTGTCACCATGAAGAAAAAAAACCCTTCCCGGCGCTGATGTTCAACCCAACTATTCATGTACTAACTATTAACCTCTGGTTCTCCCTTGAAGCGTCTCTCCATTTACTACAAATTGCTTCAGAGGCCACTGATCCTAATTGCTCAGGTTTCCACGGCATAATAAACTGGAAAACAAAATGATGTTCTCTGAGATGATCACAGTTCTTCAAAAGAAGCAGCTGACCATGCCCAGAGAGGTCACAAAGTAATTGTATAGTAATATAGAATGATCTCATTAACATTTTACATCAGGTCAGAAGCAGGGTGGTTCTTCCAGGTGAACTTTCAGTTTGCCCGAGGGTAAAAATGAATATCGTGCCCAGCTTCTTAGATAATTACAGGGTCTTTGATGGCAGCTTTTCACAAACAAACCATGAGATTCTTGTTTTGGATTGACTGTATGTCAATGTCTAACCCCATGCTTTGGTAGTTTTCATTTGCGATCATATCCTCAAGTATTTGCAGCCAAAATAAATGCTGTCCTACAAAATCAGTACTGTCCACAGGGGACGTGGAACTTAAACATCAGAGATGTGATTTTAAATCCTTAAACATCTACTGACTCACTGTTAGTCTCAGTCGCCATTCCCACTACAGAGTTTACAGTTAGGGTTCTGTTACTCAACCCATTCACACAGCTCTTTAACTCTTGGGGGGGGGATGGAAGCCATAACTCAAGCAATGGCCTACGATAGGCAACTATTTTGAGAACTGGTTCTCACTTAATTTGAATTTAGTAGTTCCTGGTTCTTTTCATTCATTTCATATGGGTGTGTATAGTGCTGAAAAGTCACACGATTTACGGCAACCCCAGCAAGTAGCTTTCAAGGCAAGTGAGAAGCAGAGGTGGTTTGCCATTGCCTTCCTCTGCAGAGTCTTCCTTGGTGGTCCCCCATCCAAGTACCGACTTCCAATAGCTGATGAGATCGGGCTATACCACACTGCCTTCCCTCCTCATTCACTTCATACTTGTTGCATAATATTCAAGGAAGACAACTTTACAGGGGGATGTGTGTGTCTGTGTGTATGTTCAGCAACCATCATACTGTGTCTAAATTTAAGAAACAAACAGCAGATTCTGCATTTCAATCAACTCTTACAGGTTATTATTTATATTTAAATCCTTGAAAATTTAGTTTCAAATAAAAGCCTTTTGCTCTAAAAGAAAGAATGGTTGGTATGCACTCTGATCATCCACAATAGTGATGAATAAATCAAGTATCTCTCTCAGTCAAACAACATATGCACACACATTTGTAATTCCAAGTTGTAATTTCAATTCAGTCTTCAAGTATGGGTGAGGCTCTGTATATTCATTTATGTATATGTATGTATATGTATATACATATGTATATGTACACGCAAAATTCTTGACTCCTTTTATTACTTACTTACTTACCACAGCCATATCTTTATTTTCAAGGCTTTTACCAATACCAACAAAACTTGTTTGATGAGGAAAGCAAGTAACATGGTCCCTCTTAAAATAATGGGTCCAGCTTCAGTGGCTGTAACAAATCTCAGCCTTATGGAACTTCTAATATTTTCATATATAATCTTGAAGGGATTATATATAATTTGCATGGAATTCTCCTTTAGCCACCTCCATGTATTTCCCCATGTCCACCAGAAGTCTTCTAAATCAGACCCTTTTGTGAGTAAACCCCACATCCCCCCCCCCATACAGTATTTCCCCCTCTAATTTTTCTGATGGGAAAATAGGAAATTTTGAGGAACAAGGGCTACAAAACAAACACCAAGAAATTGGTATTATGGGGCATTAACTTAAGGAAGCAAGGAAAAACACCAATAATCATGTGCAATACTCCCTCTAAGCTATGGAGCCCTGTGAGCAAAAATTCAACTTTGTTTGCTACTGGCATTAGAGTTGTAAGCGAGCGATTTGGCTACTGCATAAATTAGTTTGCTCTGGAGCCATCCTTCCTGAGCTAAGACAAAAATGTGTGAGCCAGAGGCTTAAAAACTGTGAGCTGGCTCACACTCACTCAGCTTAGAGGGAACACTGCTCATGTGTAAGGATGCCAACTCTGGATGGGGAAATACCCGGAGGTTCTAGGGGTGGAGCCTGGGGAGGGCGGGGTTTGAGGAGGGGAGGAACTTCAGCAGGGTATAACGCTATAGAGTCCACCCACCTAAGCAGCCATTTCCTCCAGGGCAATTGATCTTGACCATCTGGAGAGCAATTGTAATGGAGGGAGATATCCAGATGCCACCCGGAGGTTGGCAACCCGAGAGCTACACAGAAATCTAAAAAATATTATGTATTTAGGAGTCAACCTTTCTGAAAAGCTGGACACATTAGTTCAGGATAACCTAAATTTGGTTATGAAAAAGACAGAATCTGATTCAAAGAAATGGTCCAAACCCAACCTGTCATATTTGGGTAGGACTGCAGCCATCGCCATATTGGTCCCTAAAGAATTTCTAGCCAAAACCCAGATGATGATCAATCAATTTATACGGAGGTACAACACAAGGATATGCAGAACAATAATGCAAACACCCCCCCCCAAAAAAAGATGTGGCTTGGCTGTACCCTCAACAGAAAACTATTACCATGCCACAAGATTTATGTGGTATTGGTTCAGAGGCCAGAACTAAGAAAGGATAAAACAATTAGGGTCAGCCCTGCTTAGTACTTGGACGGGAGACCACCAAGGAACACCAGGGTTGTGACGCAGAGGCAGACAATGGCAAACCACCTCTGAACGTCTCTTAACTTTTGTGAGGATAGAATAGATGAGAGAAGCACAATGGGGGGAGAAGGAAGGTATAAATGAAGTAAATAAAATAAATGAATACTTTTATGTACATACTGTAACTAATTTTGTCCACAGTTAATATACTACAGAGTGTATTATAATACACCATTGAAGAGCTCAATGTCTTCAATGTTATAAAGAAGAAGAAGAGAAGAAGATTGGATTTATACCCTGCCCTTCACTACCCAAAGGAGTCTCAGAGCGGCTTACAAACTCCTTTCCCTTCCCCTCCCCACAACAGACACCCTGTGAGGTAGGTGGGGCTGAGAGAGCTCTTGACAGAAACTGCTCTTTTTCAAGGACAGCTCTTATCAGAGCTAAGGCTTGCCCAAGGTCATCGAGCCAGGTGCAAGTGGAGGCGTGGGGAATCAAACCCGGTTCTCCCAGATTAGAGTCCGCGCACTTAACCACTACACCAGACTCAACATACAAATATGTGGGTGGTCCTATTGTGACTGTGACTATTTCTGTCCGACCACACTTTCTTTTCTTTACTGTAAAATGTGTGTTTTCGATTTCCAGCTCCCCCCTCCCGCCTGTAAATGAAGATATACATGCTATGCAGTTTGTAATTCTGTCTGTCTTTAGTATCGATCAGATGTATTTCCAGGGTCGCACGTAGAAAACTTAGGCTGCAATTCTAAGAATATCTTCCTGGGAATAAACCCTTCCCAAGAAATCTGTACAGGACCCAGAAAGTCATGATCTCAGCAGAGTGCTTTTGCTGACCTGCCACAACACATGGTTCTGCTGCTATGAAGAATGTTAGTTTGTAGAGCTGCTGATCTGTGTGCAGACAGCAATGCACAGGAATGACTGACTCTATCTGACAGGTCTCACCAAAGATCATTTAACATCTGCCTGACAACAGAAAGTCAGTTACCGCTTAAGGAAATGCAATGACAGAACCTGCTGGATTTCTAGATGCAGAGCTAGTCAGGAAAAATAACAGCCGCACATCAGTGTTCCCTCTAAGCTGAGTTAGTGCGAGCTAGCTCACAGTTTTCTAGCCTCCAGCTCACACATTTTTGTCTTCGCTCAGGAAGGAGGGCTCCAGAGCAAACCGGTTCATGCAGTAGCCAAATCGCTCGCTCACATCTTTAATGCCAGTAGCTCAGAAAGCACATTTTTTGCTCACAAGACTCCACAGCTTAGAGGGAGCGTTGCCACACATTAATGTGGCAGTGGCCTCTTATTTCACCAACTCAGTAATGGGATGCATGTTTACGTCCAGTTCCCCCAAACAGCTCCAAAGCAGCCTTGTACCTTGCTCAGGTTAGGACTTTGTCCATATTCCCTTACATTCATTCCGCCCCAAAGAGAAGGCCACAAGAATAAGTCAATGGGGGAACACTTAATACACTTTGTCATTTAGGAGATTTCCCACTATTACAATTGATCTCCAGATGACCAATGTCCGTTTCCATGGAGAAAATGATGCTTCGGAGGGTGGATGCTATGGCATTATGCCCTGATGAAGTCCCTCTCTCCCCCAAACCCTGCCCTCCCAAGGCTCCGCCCCAAAATATCCAGGTATTTCCGAACCCAGAGCTGGCAACTCTGTTGGCATTGCTTATGGCAATGGCACCTCTGGTGACCGATTAGAGGCAAATAAGCTTCACTCAGGATTATGTGCACGTGGCAATAGCCCTACCAGTCCTGCTACCCACTGGAACAAAGTTTAAATGCTATAATGCCAGCAATGCCCAATTTTAAATGGACAGGGACCTGAGACATTTCCATCCCTCAACAAAAAGGTCATCCACTAATAATCACCTGTTTTAGATCTTGTCCACTCCAAAGCGAGTAACGTTATTTTAAGGTGACAAATTCCAGCACTTCGTAGGCTCTCGTCACTGAAGATACTTCTGAATGGCAGGAAGCATTTAGTCCCAAAGTGTGTAAATAAAAAAAACAACAAATCGTATTCCAGTTCTGTATCCATGCAGCTAAACTGTTGCTCATGAAGTCATGAACCAATATATGGCTCCTTTCGATTTATGAAGATGGGACTGATTTGCCAGAACAAGCTTATTCTGTGCATGCGCATTACAGGCCGCAATAGAGCCACAACAGAGCGCATTACAGGCCATGAATGACCTTCCCCCCTTCCCCGACCCTTTCCCTAGCCACACAGGGGCCAACAGACCCCTAAGACATGAGGAATACCCAAGAAGAAGGATCTAGCAGTAGCTGGGAGGTGGAGGGAAGAAATATTATCTGTTTGGCTAAGGGCTGGGGTCGGGCCCTGGCTGAGGCAAGGGAAAGGGAGAAGCAGGGGCCAAGGGCACTACTGGGAATCTTTTAGGGAGCAACACAGAAGGGGTGGTGGTGGAGTCTGTTGGGAAGAGAAGGCAAAGAGAACTGGGAATGGCCCTGTACGGAGACCACTGCAGAAGCAGCAGCAAGGCTGTGTCCTATGGCTCCCAACTATTTGAGGATTTTGGCACAAGACCCTCCAGAACAGAAACCTCCGCCTGTTCTGCAGCTGCCTCCCCCAAACACAGGGATTTCTTCTCCAGGGCAGCTGTCAGGCCACCAACTAACTCCCACTGTGTTCAGATTCTAGAGCTGCAGGAAGGACAATCATATGACCTTCAACATGGCTGCCTCACAGTTCTACAGTTCCGACCTGGCTCCTCCCAGCCGTGCACATTCTGGTCTCACAATGGCCTGTCCCCAATTCGGGGCTCTAAAAATACTGAGAGATAAATGTTTTCCCTATGGAAAGGAGAACTGAGAGACTTGGGAGCACTAAATAAAGAAATCTGTAGAAAGGACTGAAATTCACAAGGTGCAGTTGTTCCCCACAAGGCTTAATTTCTGCCTTTAACTACAATCTGCCTCAGGCCTCATCTCTGTCTCTGGAGCTTCCTCCAAATGGGGAGAGCTCTGTTTCCAGAAACAGTTTTTTTTTCCTTTGCAGAGATATGGCTTCTGAGGAGAACAAAAGAACGCCGTGGGGAAAGCAGATAAAAGGGCTGAGGATTCAGATGCTTGCGAGCTGTGCGGCCTTCCTTTGGGGACAAGACAGCACTGGGGGGGGCAAGGATTCACTTCAAGTTCAACTTGCAGATGAAGCATTTTAGCAAGACAAAACTGATTCACCTTGAGGCATAATGAGAAAGTCTGAAGAGACACAAAGGATTTGTGGCAAAAGAAAAAGAAAAAAGATAAAAATCCAGTGTTGGTTTGAAGGTCACGACGGGCCTACTTATTGAGACCTGGGCCGATACGCCACACCACACGATATTTAACTTTTGTTTTGTACTCAGGGTCATCCTTACAGGACTCTTTTTGTAGAGAAAGCCCAGCAGGAACTCATTAGCATAATAGGCCACACCCAACAACAGAAACTCATTAGCATATCCAGCCACACCCATGAGACCATAGCTCATTAGCATATTAGGCTGCACCCCCATGTTGCCAGAAGTGTCGCCATCCAGCCACACCCACCTTTTGCTTCTTATTCTGTTGACCTTGTTTCTTGTCAAAACCTAAGGCTTTTTTTGTAGCAGGGACTCCTTTGCATGTTAGGCCACACACCCCTAATGTAGCCAATCATAATGAGTTTCTGATATTGGGTGTGGCCTATTATGCTAATGAGTTCCTGCTGGGCGTGGTCAACTTGGGAGCCAGCCAGAACTCCATTCCTGTGCGTTCCTGCCACAAAATAGCCCTGCTTCAGGCAATCAGAATGGCAGGGCTACCTGTCTTAGTCCAGCAACTTGTAGGAGCCTGGGGATGCCACTGTTCCCTCTAAGCTGAGTTAGTGTGAGCCAGCTCACAGTTTTTTAGCCTCCGGCTCACACATTTTTGTCTCCGCTCACGAAGGATGGCTCCAGAGCAAACTCCAGAGCAGTCGCCAAATCGCTCGCTCACAACTTTAATGCCAGTAGCTCACAAATGTAGAATTTTTGCTCACATGACTCCACAGCTTAGAGGGAACACTGGACGGGACCCGGGGGCACCTTCCGGCAACAGTGTGATGTCACTTCTGGGGGAAAGCCCTGGAAGCAATGTCACACTTTTCTGGGAATCACCAGAAATTCTGTGGTAAAATCACAGAGTTTGGCAATTCTTAGAACAGACTGGCATGACTTGTTGGTTTTCCCTTGAAGTGATTTCACATTGTTGCTGACAGGCTATTTTTTTTTAACATGGGAAACAGAAGCCGGGGGCGGGGATTCCCACCCACGGCAAAGGATCATGAGCACCCTCGTTGGGCAGAGCGGCAAAGTATGAGCAGTTATTAGTGCCACTAGACATCATCAGGTTAAGTTACACACTTAGTAGTCAGTCTTTTCGTCTTACGGAGAACAGACCATTAGTAAAGCCAAATGTACGAATTGGACTCGGGGTCTTCCGATGAGGACTCCGCTTCTGAAAAGGGGGCGGCTGCCCCCAAATAAGCATACCAGCTGGGGATTAGAAAAGATAAAATAAAGTGAAGGCTGAAGGACTCTGAAGTGTGCCTTAAACTTTCTATTATAGATGATGCTCTTGAAGTTCTCTTTAAACAGTTTAATCAATAGATAATAAGATAAATAATTTACCTAGCATAATTGACTATGTTCAATGTAATTTTAGCAATGTTCGATTAATACTTATACAAGCTGTTGTTATGATCTCCCATTTTTGGGGTTTTAGTTATTAGTGGTTAACTTTTCTGTCTCCTTAGATGTAGTTCCCTTCCCTATTTTTTCATTGTCGTTTGTAGTATATTAAAAAATGCAATAAAAAAATCCCCTTCGGGGGGCTAAAAAAGAAAAGTAAAGCCGAATGTAAACTGAGAAGCAAAAAAGAAACACCCCCATTGTTTTATTACTATACTAGAATTGATACTAGTGACCAATGACTGGGATATTGAGGGTTGCCAACCTCCAGGTGGGGCCTGGAGATCTCCCGTTATTACAACTGCTCTCCAGACAACAGAGATCAGTTCCCCTGGAGAAAATGGCTGCTTTGGAGGGTGGACTCTACAGCATTGTACTCTGCTGGAGTCTCTCTCCTCCTCAAACCCCACCCTCCTCAGGCGCCACAGGTATTTCGCCACCCAGAGCTGCGAACCCTAGGGATACTCCTTGTAATTAAACTACATCACTGAAGCTGTCCTCACTTAATCAAGGCTCTCATAACAAGATCTTATTGCATAACAAAAGAATTTAATTTTGTTTATTCCTTGAGGATATTTTTCACTGGAATAACCTGTGCTTCTGCTTCAACTTACTCTTAAAATAACAAGGTTAATTGGGTACACTCCCTTTCCAAAAATACTACAGCTGCGTTACAAAAGTTTAAACTCAGCCTTTAGAAATTGGAAATAAAAGAAATAACACGGCACATATGCTTGAGAATACAAGAAGGATCCACAAGGTTCTGAACTTTAATCCCAATTTCGCACTCATCTACTAATATGTCCTTAAGTAAGGAAGGAATACCAACATGTGTTGGTGATAGGGCAATTTGTACATTTAAAAGAACTTGTTCTAAAGCAGACTTGGTTTCAATAGGTGAGGGTTTTTTTTGTTGGGGGGCACAGTACAGAGCAAGAAAATCACAGCTTCAAACTTTCACAGAATAATCCTATGCCTCTTGAACTACCTGGACCCATATAGAGATGTAAAATTTCTGGAAAGTTTTAAGTCACAGGGAAAAAACTGAAATTTTGGGGAAAACTGACACATGTAAATACTTGCTCTCCTATCAACCATAAACTAATGTTACTGCTTTAACAGCATAAAATGCGTAATTTATATGTTACTTAGCATATAAAATGGCAATATTTTACATACTTATGACATTTAAGTTATAAATGCCTTACTTTTAAACAAGCAAAATTGCATTGAGAGAAAACTACAAACTGATACATCCTATGCTACCTTAGACCATATAACCTTAATTTTTTTGGTGCAGTTTCAACCCCAACCCCTTTTACCTTAGGCCTTCCTTCACACCTCCCCCCATCTTCTAAGCTAACGTGGGTGGCTACAAGGAGACCTTTTCAGTGGTTGCCCCTTCCCTTGCAATGCTTTGCTCCTTTAAAGTATCTGGTTTGCACACAGTGTGCCAAGACTTTTTAACACTTCAGTAGGCTTTAACAGAGCAGTGTGTAGTTTTTACCCCCTGTTTAGTTAGGTGCTATCTGAAGGTCAATTGTTGTTATGTTACTCCTATTTTAAAATCTGTTTTATAAATTGTTACGCTCTTTTTCGGTACCAAAGTGCAGTCCATAACCCCAAAGTGCAGTCAATAATTCCAAATAATTCTAATGTACTGAAAGTGTAAAGACCTTTTCTATTTTTGCCATATTCGTGATTCTTTTGACTGAACACTTCTCATCGCTCCGGCTGCCAGATGAGAAGCGACAATTTCCAAAATTCTGTACATTAACTTTTTCCACATAATTCTGTAGACCAGATTTAAAGAGAATTTGAAATGAGCGGAAGAGATTGTCAAAATAATGAGTCTGTTAATTCTTTGCAATATAATTTTTCACCCACATTCTGTAATTGTCGGTAATTGTACAGATTAAGATTTTTCACATCCTGCACATGTGCTGTTATGTCAGAAGTGGGAAATCCTGGTGCGTCGCCACTGTGCACTACAGTACTTAGACAGCCTCCCCCCCAAGAGGTTTGCCCCTACTCATCTATTGTATATTTGTAGCCAGGACAATTGGGCCTCCTGCTTCAGCCCAGGTACACCACATATATGCACTGCACTTGTTCTTATGCTGCAAGGCATCACTTATGATACACTCACCTTTAAACAATACATCGGGGACAAAAAAAGGCAAAACTTTTTTACATAGCTGATAAAATCTTGCATGATGTGGTAACCATTCGCACAGAATTGTTCACATGATCCCACATGCCACTCTGAGGCTTAACTTCTTACATAATGCACTTGTTTAAAAATAATTTTTTGCTACAAGAACAGGGGTAAGTGTTTTCCCCTCACCCATCCAGTCTGAAATGGTAATATTTAGCGCACCAGGCAGCAGCAGCAGGCAGATTGCATCAACGTATGAAGTATTTTATGCCAAGTCAGATCACTGGTCTCTCATGCTCAGTATTGCCTACTCTGACTGCCAGAAGCGCTTCAGGATGTCTCATAAAAGATCATTCACACAAACTGTTATCTGATCCTTTAACTTGAGATGCCAAAGATTAAAGCTGGGGCCTTTTGAATCCTCTATGCGTAAGTCACACTTAGGAGCTTGATCTTTACAAGGTCCCATATATTCCAATGTTGCATCAAGTTCAAATAAATGGAATGTCACAAGAAGGGGGACCCGCGATACTCGCGGGGGGGAGCTCCATGTGGAGGAGGAGGAGGAAGCAGCCGCAGGTGAGCCTTCTCCCCTGCACCTGCGGCGAGGCCTGAGCTCAGCCCGCCAAGCCTTCTCTCCCCCCTCCCCCCCCGGCAGCGACCAGGCTTGAGTGGCTTACAGCCACTGGACTGCCAAGCCTTCTTCCTCCCCCCCCAGCACCCGCGGTAAGGCCTGAGCTCGGTTCGAGCTCAGCCCACCAAGCCTTCTCCCATCCCCTCCTGCCCCAGCGGCGGCAGTGAGACAATTGCCAGGGCATTCTCTGTGCATGCACAGGGAACGCTCTTTTACTTTTGGGGGGATTTAAATATCCCCTGTATACTTTTTTCAACTTTTTAGATTTTTCTGCACTCATGGAGACTGTTCCAAGTGTGCAGGAAAATCTCTCTGCCACCCAAGTGCCCCCAGTGTGCGGATTTAGATATCCGCACACCGGGGACAACTTGGCTATTAGATATATACCTAAGAGAAGTCATGTTGGATCGGTTCTAAGCCTACTGCTCATTAATTTCATTGAGTGCCCACGAGTTTTTGTACTGTGAGAAAGGGAGAAAAGTACTTCTTTCTCTACCTTCTCTACCCCATGCATAATTTGTAAACCTCTATCATTTCACCCCTCAGTCATCATTTTCCCAAGCCAAAAAGCCCTAACCTCTTTAACCTTTCTTCATAGGGAAGGCATTCCACCCCCTTAATCATTTTTAGTTGCCCTTTTCTGCACTTTTCCCAATACAATAATGTCTTTTTTGAGGTGCAGTGACCAGAACTGTACGCAGTATTCCAAATGAGGCTGCACCATAGATTTATATAGGGGCATTACAATACTGCCTGTTTTCAATTCCCTTCCTAATAATTCCCAGCATAGTATTTGCCTTTTTTATTGCAGTTGCACACTGACTTGACATTTTCAGTAAGTCATCTACCACCTCCAGGCTCTCTTCTGGTCAGTTACTGCCAGTTCGGACCCCATTAAATGTATATTTATTATTTGGATTTTTGGCTCTACTATGCATTACTTTGCACTTGCCCATGTTGAACCTCATTTGCCTCATTGATGCCCACTCGCGCAGCCTAGACAGACCCCTCTTGAGCAGCTCCAACAAAACTAAAATTAGAACTAGACAAGAAAATTAGAACAGAACTAACACTAGAACTAAAATTAACTACACCTGAGTAGTTTGAGCAGCTACCACACTGAAAAGTTACAAAATGTTGTTTCCCTAGAGGTATTTTTTAACTATTGCCCTCCTTACTATTTTAACCCTTTTTACTTAGCCTATCTTGATAGAACTTTAGTCTAAAATTTAGTGTGTGTGTGTGTGTGTGAATATATATATATACACCACTTACCCTCTTCTTGCTCATCTGCTAAACTCGCCTGTTTATTCCCTCCTTCCAGACACTTTGTCAATGGAGCTGGGCCCGCTACCTTGAAGAGCTGGGGCCTGCTCATAGGAGCCCTAAATAAATAGGTTAGACCAAATCTCCACACCCCACTCAAGCGAGTTCAAGATATTTTGTGAAAGAAACGGATGGGGGGGGTGGCGGGCGGGAATGGGAGCAACCATTTCTTAAGTGTACATGGGGAATCTCCAGATTGCAACCTGGCAATGATAAATTCCACCCTTGCAAGAACGCCAGGCAGTGTGGCCCTGGTGATTTATGGCACATCTGGACAGGAACAGGGCAGCCAGCAAGCCTGTGCGCGGCACTGAATCAGGTTTACTCTGCCATTATACTTCCCTGCGTCGCAGCCTACCCCTCAGTTCAGTAGACCTCAGGCAAAAGCAGGAGGCTCGACTAGATGGCCTCTTTTTGTCCCCTTCCAACTCTATGATTCTATTAGCACTAGGCCCATTGGGTCTCTCTTCTACCTGAGGGCGACATGTTCAAACAGCAAAAAAAAAGATACAGCATCCGTCGGAAACGTGCAGACCAACAGAATTTTCCAAAGGCTTGGGAGTCCTTGGTGAACTAAAGAAACACATGCCAAATCTCACTTTCGGTAGCTTTTTTCGGGGAATTTCTACCACACTCCGGAAGGATGTTTAAGGAAGACACTCAAAAGCACTCTGGACAGAGCGCGCACAGCCAAGAGCGCGCAGCAGAAAGGGGAGAGGAAAACAGCCAAGAGAGCAGGCGCGCGATCACAAAAGAAGGTCTCCCTTACTTGTTATCCCTCGGGGGTAGAATCACCGAGGAAGGGTCCCGATCCCGCCAGCTCCCTCGAATAATTCCTCTGCTAGGAAGGTCCCCCGCGGTCGCTCCAGATCAGGGCGAGCCGAGCATCGCTACGCCTGCCCGGCCGGCTGGAGAAGGACCGACCAAGTGGGGCCGGAACAGAGAAGCACGTTCACACGTGAGGAGGACTCGGCGTCCGCCTGCTCTGACGTCTCCTGCAGGCGCCTCTCTCTCTCTGTTTCCCACCGCGACCACCGCGCGTGGTGCTGCGGCGTGTCCGTGATGGATGCGCTCTCTTGCAAGCCAGGCAGTGGAAGTCTCTCCCTCTCGCAACGCTTGCAGCGATTCAGAGCTCCCTTTACAGCTTCCTTCCTTTCCCCACTCCTCTGCCCCATCCGGCGGTGACTGGCAGCCCAGTTCCTTCTAAAGTCCTTCTAGAATCTAAACTCATGGGCTTCAGAGGGTTCAGGTGGCGGCTAGCCGTGGCCATTGGGGTTAGATGGGTGTCACTCCGCTGGGGATGGTCCTACTAGGGTTGCCAGCCTCCAGGTGGGGCCTGGGGACCGCTTGCTTGTACAACTGATCTCCAGCTGACCGAGATCCGCTCCCCTGGAGAAAATATCTGCTTTGGAGGGTGGACCCTATGGCATTGTGCCATGCTGAGGCCTCTCCCCTTCCCAAACCCCGCCCTCTCCTGGATCCGCCCCCAAAGTCTCCAGGTATTTTCCAACCAGACCTGGCAACCCTGTGCCCTACTGATCTTCCCCACTGTCTTTCACATCAATCTCCTGCATTTCCCCCCCTCTGTTTGCCTTAAAAGACACAGAGCCCCCCCCACCCCCTTATTGTTTTCCACAGATATTTTCCGGCAACCTGCTGGTTTTACAGCAGGGATGTTTCTCTTTCACTTTCTAATGTAGGGGTCCCCAACATGGAGCCTTTTGTCCAGCAAGGCTTCTGACTTGAGCACGGGGGATTTGATTAGCTCCGCCGATTTTAAGATATGTTACTTTGGCAGCAGCTTGCCACCACAGCATAAGGTTTTTCACTGTGTGGCTGAAGGTTAGTTGTGGCGGCCATTTTGTGGCTGCGCCCACCCATGTGTGTCAGAATTTCAGAGGTGCCCACAAGGCTCAAAAAGGCTGGGGACCTCTGCTCCAAGGTGTGACTACATCAGCATCTAACACCAAAGGCTGACAAGGCAGAGAACCTGCTTCCCCCCTACATTTTTATTATTATTTTTGTGGGGGGTAACATCTAGCCTGGCGAAGAGTTCTGATGAGCCCAGAAGGCTTGCACAATGTTTTCTGCCAATTGGCCGGGCCCTAATAAAAGGATTTTGTTTGTTGTTTGGCACAGAGCCACTGTGGGATCAAGGATAGCTATGGCCCCGATCACACAGGCCAGATATCACGGGGGGAGGCGTGGCTGTTTGCCCCGGAGCGAACCACCATGCGGCTGCCAGATCAAACGTCCCACTGACATCCCATGGTTCGGGGGGAGGTGCCGATCATACGTCAATCCTGTGGCGCGGCAAAGAAGCGGTGTGGCGGGGGTTGTGTTGTTTTTTTACCGAAGTGTGTGCATGCTTCGTTGGGTGCTTGTGCGCATCCTGTGGAGACT
>NW_015167074.1:358907-381741 GCF_001447785.1 Gekko japonicus
TGTGGTTAACTATGTACAGTGATTTATTTCCAATATATTACATACAGAAATACTGCAACAGTGCAACCAATATAAATACAAATAATTGTATGAACACTGCAGAATAATCACTCCATGATGTTTAATCTTATTCTTTTTCCAATCTAGACGTCATGAGAAGAACATGCAAGATGTCATGCAGATGAGAGGACGAACTTCCCCGGAGTAACCGTTTCGTTTCGATATTTCTTTTTCATACAAATATCCTGACAAGAAACATAAACATTACTCATAACAGGAAACCATCCCCGCCTTAATACATAAACCATCACAAATTTAGAAACATACATACAGTTCTGCTTCCACTTATTCATTCACCTTCCAAAAGGATATCTCTAATTCTATGAATAAAACATATTTGATTATATTAAATATCTTAATTTCATTATTCTATATCCATACATAAGTGCTATATTCTTTATACAAGATACATATGTAAAAAAATCCTTACCCCAGCAACTTTGGAATAGCTTATAACCGGCACATAGCCTATGTATCAAATCGGGCTGATCAGCCTTAGCAATAGCTCTCATTGCTTGATCTTATATCCTAATTGATGTGTCACCTGCTACCTAAAAGATGTTGCCAACTTACTATGTTTGTTGTTTCCAACACACTCCTCTCATTGTTCATACCAGAACCCCCAGACAAACAGACAGAAGAACAAAACCATACTTATCCACGCAACCTAATGTACGTCCCTAAACCTACAGTCAAAAATTCTCACTCTAAGTTGTTATAAAAAACATGACAATTCCAGGGCTGCATTCAATCCCACTGGTTGAATCGTATCCAATTTGAAGCACCAATAAGCTTCCCTTTGAAGTAGTATTTTACGTGTGTCACAGGCCTCGTAGGGTTTAGAGCGAATGACTTCCAAAACTGTACACTTAAACTCATCTGGGCGATAGCCCACCTCCAGAAAATGAGGTACCAGGGGGGCATCTTGGCAAGCATGTCTAAGTCTTGATTTATGCTCAAGCACCCGGGTTCTAAGTGCTCGTGAGGACTGACCTACATATTTCCAATATATACAGCTCTCTCCGTCAAAGTGCTCCGCCATACGCTCATACAAAAAGAAGGGAATACAATGTACAGACTACATACACTTATATACACTGACCAGCCAATCAGCTTACTGCTGAGTTACTGTGAGATAGCTCAGCTTAGCTCCCGTAAGAACCGGTTTGTGCTGGTTCTCCAGACTGTCAGACACCTGTCAATTAGGATCACACATGCTGAAGACTTATACCTGTCAACAAGCTAAAGTCATGTTGGTGCTAGAGGCAAAACAAAACCCAAATGACAAACTCAACCACTAATTTACTTGGAGTACAAGCCATGGGGAAGTTCTTGTGTAAAAGATCTAATGAAAGAAACAGGGACAGTTCTAGGAGGACTGGGCCCAATGAGTCAGTCTCCCATTTGGTTGATCTCATCTGAGTAAGAATGTGCCCTCAAGTTGCAAGTGTCCCATGGCAACTCCTTCCACAGGGCATTCCAGGCAAGAAATAAGCAGAGGTGGTTTGTCATTGCCGTCCTCCATGTAACAACCCCAGTCTTCCTTAGTGGACTCCCATCCAAATATTGAGCTGTTAGCTGATCTGAATTGTGTCCCAAATTGTGCTTTGGCTCATGAAACAGCCACCACTGACCAATGTTCCCTTGTTTGATCCAGTCAGAGAGTTAGGACAAACTGAATTTCAAAATACACTTGGGATAATGTTGCTCCACATCTTTTATATTTCTTTAATTTTAAAAAAATACAAAATAGAAGGCAAGAGCCTGCCAATTGCCTCCCTAAAAATGGTGACCTACCCACTCTGAACTGGAACATATAAAATGTAAATTGTAAACTTGTTGGTGTTTTGGAAAAGGGTTAATGGGTACAATGGCCCTTCCTTTTCTCTTCTGGAGAATCTGCCACACAATTTGGATAGCCTAGGCTTGCCCAGTCTCGTCAGTTCTTGGAAGCTAAACAGGATTGGCCCTGGTCAGTATTTGGATGGGAGACCACAAAGGAATACCAGGGTCATGATCAATGTTCCCTCTAAGCTGTGGAGTCTTGTGAGCAAAAATTCTGCTTTGTGAGTTACTGGCTTTAAAGTTGTGAGCCAGCGATTTGGCTACTACATAAATCAGTTTGCTCTGGAGTCATCCTTCCTGAGCTAAGACAAAAATCTGTGAGCTGGAGGCTAAAAAATTGTGAGCTAGCTCACACTAGCTCAGCTTAGAGGGAACACTGGTCATGATGTAAAAGCAGGCAATGGCAAACCACCTCTGAGCATCTCTTGTCTTGAAACCCCTATGGAGTTGTCATAAGCTGGTTGATACTAGTTGATGGCACTTTCCACCACTAGCAGAATCTGCCATCCCTTCTTTGCTCATCCTTTTTTTCTGGAGAATCCTATGATTATGAGTAAATAGGATTAAAATATTTTTGGTGACTTCAGTCATACTAAAACACCTAACTAAAATGACTATATACTTTGCATCAATACATGATAGGGATCCAGCAGTACATTTCTATTCATAGGAAAGACCTTGGCACTGTGGTGCATGCCCTGGTAACATCTAGATTAGACTACTGCAGCATGTTGTATTTGGGACTGCTCTTGAAGACTGTCCAGAAGCTACAGTTGGTACAAAATCCTGTGGCTAGAGTGTTGACTGGAGTGGGTTGTAGGATCACTCCAGTCTTGTTCCACCTACACTGGTTCCCAAATTCCTTCTGAGCTCAATTCAAAGTGCTGGTGTTGACCTTTAAAGCTCTGTACAATAGTTTGGGGTCAGCATACCTTAAAGACCACCTTCTCTCATATGCAGTATACTAAGTATTTATCTGGAATTTATCCTGTACCAATATCTGTGGAAAGATCATACATGTCACTTTTGGAAGCACTTCTTTAGGTGCCCACTAAGTGTTTCATAAAGTGGATGGAGCCATTGTAAATTAGGGCCTGTTATTGGTTCCCTCATTCAAATGAAAGGGTTTCCCACGGCTGCAAAGTAGGGACAGAGGTATTCCTACGGCAGCCATTTTGATGGTGTGCTCACCACTCCCAACTTTAACTAGAATGTGAGCCTTCCGACAGGGCCTGTTTGGTTACATTAAAAATAATCATAACCGTGATCTAATTTAAAAAGATTAAACGTCTGCTTATCTCTTAATTTCTCTCTGCTTGTCAGTTCCTGGAAGCCACCCTGAGCCTGCCTAGAGGGGAGGGCGGGGTAAAAGTGAAATAAATAAATAAATAAATAAATTTGTGAGTCACATTTGATAAACTGTCCTGCTGTTAACATTTATCCTGCTGGTGTTCGTAGTTTTCAACAGAGACTTTCCAACTCAATCTGTTTCCTTCTTTGTAGTCCACCCCCCCCCCAACCAGAGTTTCAACATCGCCCATTTTTAGAAAGGAACAAACTGCAGATTTCAGACTATACCACCATGCCCTAAAACATCCCCCCCCCCTTGGGGACATAACATCCAATCTGAGGGTTTTAGGGAACTCAAAAGCTCACTTAAATTATATTTTGGTTTTAAAGCAGATTTTAAAACACTATGGTTTTGGGGGGAACAATTGTCTTATATGCAAAATAAAATGTATTGTAAAAACACACAGTCAATGGAATGCAGCAGTGCTGTAAATGATGTAATGATTATTTGAAAAATCGGGGGGGGGGGGAATTCCATGCTTTTCATTATTTGGTCTTCATCCTAATTAATGTTTCTGCAAATGCATGTGTCCTTAAGTAAAGGTATATAAATAGTTCCTCTGACAGAAAGCCAACACTGTCACTTTTAGAATTCCAGATGATTCCAAACTCAGCCCAGTTTAATCTGTAAATGTGTGTTGTGCTATTAATAAAAGGTATTACTAGCTTTTTTGTTTCTGTTATAGACCAACATTAAAAACAGAAAAGAACCAACCACCTTACGCTTTTTGTCATTCTTATGTTTCAGTACTGACTCTAGCAGTGGCCTCTGCATTATGAGTCATAAGATTCAAGCCCATGAACCCACCTTTGACAAAACCACGGTCTAATATTGCAAACATACATTCCCTGGAATGATGGTTCCAAGAAAGGTCCCTGATCAGTAATGTTATACAAACCAAGTCCATTTTCTTCTGGTTTACTGTGAAGTGGTGTGTGTCCTTTTAAGTTTGCATATCACATATATTCCTCATTCAGTTATTTTTCCATCTGTTTTGGACAGTTGTGCTTTTTTCATGAAATGTTAAACTGGAAAAGAAAGTGCCAATCAAGCAATTCTCAACTCTCACCAGAGTTTGGTTTGCAATTATTTTTTTGGTGGAACAGTACTTGAACAATGACCCAAGATAGTCAAATAGTGTATCTTTCCTTTTTGATACAGAGGCAATTTTTGTGTGGAGCCAGAAAGCTTGTCATAGTTTTCACCAACAAATCCTGTCCCAATAAAAGGTCCAATCTTATTGGTATTGCTTGAAAAACTGGTAACAGCTTCGGCTGAGATAGAATTTGTTTGTGTTTGAGCTGATCTGTAACATCACCACAAACATAAAAACACAAACTAAAATTATAAACCCATTTACTACAGTTGAAAACCAGACCGTTTGCTGATTTAAATTATGAAATGAAATGCTGATTTCAGTTATGATCATGCAACACTAAAACTCAAAGGGAGTTTCTTCAAAACAGCAGGATTGCATCCTTTAGCATCCTCAGAGGCACACATGTGAAAAAATCAGATTTGAGTTTTAAATGAGTTCAAAATCATCTCCATCAAAGCAGAATCATGAACAGAAAAGGACTGCCTTTCCGCTGTGAACAGACTCAGATCAGTAACATAGGGATGCCAGTCTCCAGGTGGGACCTTGGGATCGCCCGGAATTACAGTTCATCTCCAAACTACAGAGATCAGTTCTTCTGGAGAAAAGGAATGCTTTGGAAGATACTCTGGGATTTCACCCAGTGAGGTCTCTGCCCTCCCCAGGCTCCATCCTCAAAAATCTCCAGGAGTTTCCCAAGCTGGATCTGGAAATCCTAACACCCCCCCACACACACACACACGCCAGAGGCCAGGGGGAACCTGTCCCTTTAATTTTTGAAGTTGCCTCATATGCAGTCAGACCCTTGGACTAGCCAAGGCAGCGTTGTCTATTCAGAACTCCAGCAGCACAGAGGTTTTTCATGTCACCAGCAATGCTCCCTCTACCCTGTGGAGTCTTGGGAGCAAAAATTCTACTTCGTGAGCGACTGGCATTAAAGTTGTGAGCGAGCGATTTGGCGACTGCATAAATTAGTTTGCTCTGGAGCCCTCCTTCCAGAGCCAAGACAAAAACGTGTGAGCCGGAGGCTAAAAAACTGTGAGCTAGCTCGCACTAACTCAGCTTAGAGGGAACACTGCTTCCTAATCGTTTCCACTGGAGATGCCACGGATCCGCCGAGCGTGCACCTTTTAGCATGCAAAGCAGTGCTCCACGGCTTCTTTGGGAAAGGACCTGTTCTTTGCAACATCCTCAAATATTCCACAGATTAAAAACAAAGATGCCGGGGGCTGAATCTAGCACTTCATGCCTGCAAAACAGTCCCTCTCCACTGAACCTTTCCTCTACAGGCCGCGCTAGTTCGCAAGCCTCCTTGCTTTCCCATGGCAACCGGGGAGGAGGGGGGAGATGGCGAGGACTCCATAACGGGAAAAAAAATTAAAAAATCGGAGCCTCGAACTTCGCGCCTGCGCTCTGCTTTCTTCTCGTCACTGTGAAGAGGGAGGAGGCAGCCAAGGCGGAAGCGATCCCCGCCGGGCCTGGGAGGGGCGGAGCAAAGGTGCGGTCACGTGTTTCGCCGCACGTCGCTCTTCCACGCCTTTCGCTCGCCTCCCGCCTCGTAGGGGGGGGGGCAAGCGGAAAGGGGGCGGGGCAAAGGGGAAAAAAGAAATCATGAAGCGGTTGGAGAAGTTGCCGGCTGAGGAGACGTTGAAGGTGAGGTGGGAGGGGGGACGTGGCGGCCCCCCCCCACTAATGCTGGGGGGGGGGGGGGGGGGAGAAGAGGGCGGCGGCTTCCTGGAGGCCTCCCTGGTCCACTTTCCTCGCTGTTGGTCCCGAGAAGGCATCTGCCTCCCTTCGTCCCTTCCCCTTTCCGGTGTTTGAAGAGGGCAGAACCGAACCGTGATCGTTTCCTTTCCTGGATCACGCCAAAGCCCCCTTAGGCCAAGGTTTTGACTTGTAGCTTCTGGAACTGAAGGTGCCCCCCCCCACCGCGGTTGCTGTCCATTACCTGGTACTTAAAAAGATAGCCTGCCTCTGTTCATGGAGGTTCCATGTATGCCCCGAGGTTGCCAGCCTCCAGGAGGGGCCTGGAGTTCTCCGGGAGTTATAACCAAAGCTCCCTCTAAACTGCAGAGTCCTGTGAGCAAAAATTCTACTTTGTGAACTACTGGCATTAAAGTTGTGAGCGAGCGATTTGGCTACTGCATATTTAAGTTGCTCTGGAGCCCTCCTTCCTGAGCTAAGACAAAAATGTGTGAGCCGGAGGCTAAAAAACTGTGAGCTGGCTCTCACTCACTCAGCTTAGAGGGAACACTGGTGTGGTGTATTCAATCTGACCCCAATGTATGTATGAAACGCAGTCATTGAAACACCATGTGAAGCTTTCCTCCTGGGCTAGGATCCTAATCCCTCAAATGTTATTGGTAGCCCAGGAAGAGCCGACCAATCACCAACAGCCAGTTCTATTGTGATTGGACTTTATCCCTGCAACCTCATAGGTTGGTATTTGTATAGTAGGCGTGGCTATATTTGCCGGGAGAGTTTAAAAGTAGAACAGCTTCAATGTAAAAGCTGTTCTGGCTATTCATGTTGATCTGTTTGGAGTTGAGTTATGAGTTGCTGAATAAAGCTAATCTTTCGCTGAAATCACTGTCTGACTCTTTGTTAAGTAACCGACTTAACAACTGGTTGCAACTGATTTCCAGAGTTCCAGAGTAGACATCAGTTCCAATGGAGAAAAAAAAATGGCTGTTTTGGAGGGTGGATTCTGGTATCACACCAATACTGAGCTCCCTCCCCAGGCTCCATCTCCATATCTCCAGGAATTTTTCAGCCTGGAGCTGGCAGCCTCCCTCCCCCCCTTGGTTCCTTATAGAGAGCCAGTTTGGTGTAGTAGTTAAGAGCAGCGGACTCTCATCTGGGGGATGTACTAAAAGTAAGGACAGCGATTGCCGGTAGACAAAACATGATTGCCCATAGGGAATAATGGAGACCACACTTACCCACAGGGAATAATGTAGCCCACGCTTGTCAATAGGCAGTAATGGAGACCATGCTTGCTGATTCCCCACTCCTCCACGTGCAGCTGCTGGTGTGACCTTGGGTCAGTCACAAGTTCTTTCACAGCTGTTCTTGCAAGAGTGGTCCTCAAAAAAGCTCTCTCAGCCCCACCTACCTCGCAGGGGGTCCGTTGTGGGGAGAGGAAGGGAAGGAGACTGTGCTCTGAAACGCCAAATGAAGGGTGGATATAAATCCAGTCTCCTCCTCTAATAGGTTTTGGTGTGCCTATGCCACAGACATTCATTTGCTTATGGTTGCCAACTTCCAGGCTGAGCCTTGAGTTCTCCCATAATTGCAAGTAATCTCCAGACTCCGTTCTGGAGAAAATGGAAGCTTTGGCGGGTGGACTCACATCTCTGAGGAGCTCTCTACCTAAACTGCACCTTCCTCGAGCTCCATATTTAGACGTTTGTATGATGCTTTTCTCTCCAGTGGGGACCCAAAGCAGTTTTTGTCTTACTTTTTCCTCAAGACAACAACCCTGTGTGGTAGGTTAGCCAGAGAGATAGTGAGTAGCCAGTCCAAAGTCACCCAGGAAACTGTCATGGCACAATGGGGATTTGAACCTTCATCTCTGATATTCCAGGCTGACACAAGCCAGTGCCCCATACTGGACATCTTTTAGATAAAGTACTGTGATAAAGTGAAGCACTCTGCAGAATAAAACAATGGTATAAATAAAGTCAGTGGCACAGAATTTAATGCTGTCTAAACACAAAGGAGAAATAAAACTTTTGTTTTAAAACCCATCTAAGCTAATGTCCTGTCACAAGATGAGTTCCCTTAGTGGTGCTTTTCCCCAGGTAAGTGTGCACAGGATTTTTAATCATGCATGATTAAATCCTTTCAGCCCCTAATATGCTGTCTTGTCAGTTTCATTGGTGATTACCTGTGCCACCTTTTGTCCAGTCTAAAACAAAACTTGAGTAGAGAAACTTGAGTAGAGTAGCTTGAATAGAGAAACTGCATGGAATTGCACTGTCAGAGTCTTAATGCTACTTGGGAGGAGAGACATTTCCCACTGTCCACACTCCTAATAATTAGCAATTTCTATTATTCTTGCTTTCTGATTGTCATTCATAGCCTTGTTGGATAATAATTTTAAAGAGGCAATGGATTAAATAGCTTTCTTCTGATAATTTTAAAGAGGCAATGGATTAAATAGCTTCTGATAAAGCAATTCAAAGTAATTGTTTTCATCTACTTTTGGGGGTAAATGGTTAGTGAAAGGCCTCTGTCTTATAATGAGAAATTGTCTGCCTCACCAAATAATTTCACTCTTGAGAATTAACGGTTTCTTTGCTTGTTGAGGATTTCTGTTTTTTACATTGGCATGTTCCAGTTATATTTTGGTACATCCCTGTGAAACTGAAACAAAGAGGAATAATTTGGTGATTTAAAAGATTCTTTCTCCTTCCTTGTTGTGTCTTGTTACACCAGACTGCAGACTCTTGAGATGAAATTTATTTTAATGCATGCATTTTATGATTTATTTTATTTACGTTAATAATGTAAAAGTATTATATTAAAAACAAAAGATTATCTGATTTGACCTCACTTCATCAGATGCATGAACTTCAGGTGATGGCATCTATCTATCCACTTATCTATAACCTTGTTATAGCTTAGTAACTACAACTACAGTAGCTCAGAGAATGCTATTTTACTTTTGGGGGGAGTACTCCCTGTGTATTTTTTTAAAGATATCAAAGTTCTTGGCAAACTTGGGGGGGGGGGTCACCCAAGTTTGCAGAAAAATCTTTTTTGGGTAGATTTAGATATCCACAGATGTGGCCACACTTGGGAAATAAATATATAATGAGTAAAAATGTAGTAGTTGCTCTAGTTTGCCTGAACTGTGTAGTTCACATATACAGGAGGATGAGGTGGTAGGAGGACAAAATGGTAGAATGCACTGCATCACTTCAGACTACACGTGGAAGGATGCATTTTGGAATATTTTGTGCTCAGCCCCCCCACATCGCAAACAAAGGCAAGGGAGAGATTTTGTCTGTGCTGTGTAAGGTCTTTTTGTGTGTGTGGAGTTGCAAAATAACATTATAAGCTGGAATCTACCAGCTGCAGTCTGAAAGGGAGCTGTCCATTCTGCCCCCTGAGGGCTCTTCCACCTCACTCTCTTGAAAGGCCTTGGAGACAGAGGTTGATTCCACAGGACAGATTCTTAGTGCTGCTTTCATTGCCACTGCAAATGCAGAGGCCTGGGTGTTGGTGATGGGGCTTCCACAGGTGCTTTGCAGGGACTGTGCATTGGCATGATCCTTGCAGAGGCCGTGGCAACATTGCCTCCTCCTTTCCATGCATAGTTTTGTTAACTGTTAAATGTTAAAATGTGAAATAGATAAGTGGCAGTAGCTAAATACAGTGCCATAGAACCACTGTGGTGTAGTGGTTAAGAGTGTTGGACTAGTATCTGGGAGACCCGGGTTCCAATCCCCACTCTTAAAAAAAAAAAATCATTGGTTATTGGACGTCCCATCAATTAGCAAAATGTTACAGAACTGAAAATCACAATGTTCAACCATCTAAACTGTATTGTGTTGAGGGAATTCCATCATTAGCACATAGAAATTCTAAGACTGGTTTCCATATTTTGTCATATTCAAATAAAGGAACTACTGTACGTAAGTCCCCCCCCCAAAAAATTGGATTGTGCATAATCCTACCCATCAAAAATTGTTCCCAGATTTTCTGGTGCCATTTTTTGAGCAAGCATCCCGTGAAGGATTTCCAATTCCTGGCAATGACCAAGCGAGCAGAAGCAGCCAGTGTAGAGACAAGAAATTTGGTATTTTTATCAAGCAAAGAGTCAGCAAAGAGTCATTGTGTAAAAAGGTGGGGTCCAAATGAATAAAATTAAATATAGTATTATAACGTGGTATAACGTTGTAATAACCTATTGTTACTTATTCAGATTTTAATAGAGCCATTATATTGTTATCAAAATGGATTGTGATAGTGCTGTAGCAATTAACTGATTTTTAAAAACTTGAAAAATCTCTCCAGTGGCGCAGCAGGAAAAATACGTTGGGACTGTGTGTCAGGACCCACAGCAAAACAACGAAGTACATGCTTCTAGGAAGGTTTTACTTTTATTGAAAAGCTATAGATACAGTAGGAGCTGCGGTGGCTCAAGTGGTTAAGACGCTGAACTGCAGGCTGTGGAAGGCCGGTAGTTCAGCAGTTCGAGACCCGAGTGTGCCACATGACGGAGTGAGCTCCCGTCTCTAGTTCCAGCTCCTGCCAACCTAGCAGTTCGAAAGCAAGAAATTACAAGTAGATAAATAGGTACCACTTCGATGGGAAGGTAACAGCGTTCCGTGCGCCTTGGTGTTTAGTCATGCCTGCCACATGAGCACGGAAACGTCTTCGGACAGCGCTGGCTCTTCGGCTTTGAAACGGAGATGAGCACCGCAACCCTAGAGTCGGATTCGACTGGCTTTCGAGCAAGGGAACCTTTACCTTTACTATAGATACAGTAACATGAACACTGTTAGGAATGGCGGGCGATCTATGCGCATAATAGGTTATAGGGCATTCGTATGCACACACACACACCCACGTAGCACCTAATTACATGAATTCCCGCGTGCGGGTAATAGGCTGAGAACTAACAGCTGCAAAAAGCAAAACAGGTAAAAAGCTTCCCAAGTCTCTTGTTGCTCAGAGACACAGCAACTCCTCCAGTGGCCTTGAGAGATATGCGTTGCAGCGAAGACGCAATTAAGCGCAAGGGAAAGAATGCACGTGAAAGGAAAACATATCCCATACTATTGGCAGCTTAGCTGACACTCTGGTGCTTGTGAGGGCCTGACAGCAGAGAAAATGGCACCAACGTGGGCAGGAGGAAGATCCATACCATTCCTTCCAGATTGCATGCTAACACACTTCAATTGCATTCTTTCCAAAAGATTGTTGTAAAACAGATTTTGGGAGGAGCGTATTGTGGATGGGAAAGCCTTGGAAACAGGACTGTTCCAGCAAAATGTGTGGAGGTAAAGGACTCCACTTTGGAAACCAGGATGGATGAAAACCTCCATGTCAAAGTAGCCTGAATGATTTGTCTACAGACACTATTACAGTGGAGCAAGAATCTGAATAGAAGAGTCATCATAAGGAGATGTAACATGTGCTTCTAGCATCTGAGCAAAGTCTCTCCATGATCAGTGAAACATGTGGGGAGTTTTTCTCTTATAATTAACTTTGCCTTTCTGATTTTTGACAGCTGCCCCTCCTGCATTCCTTTCACAGAGAGTTTGCTGCTTTCAGGCAAGCAAATGACTATGAGTCATTCTGTTCTTGGCATTTCCCCCTCCCGTGACTTGGTTTACATCAGTATTCCATGTTGGTGAATGGGATTGCTACAGTGCAAAATGTGTGTTGTGGAAGAATTCTCTCATGCGTGCCACCAGGCGAAAGAACCATCTTGCCTGTATCATTTTGCTGCATCCATACTAGACGCAGTCTCTTCTGGACAATAGCTCATTTTGTTCCTTATGTTCAGTTTTACCAATTCTATTAATCCTGGCCATGATGGAGCATTACTTTGTGTTGGAACCCTGTTTTAGATTGCTCTGTTCGGGCTTCAGATTATTCACTGCAGTTTTAATTAAACTGGTCCTTCTTGAGCTTGAGAGGCATCTTGCACCGCCCTGACCAGAAGTATAAAAACATTAGCCAATCTGTTATTGCCGTGTTTCCAACAGAGAGGTTTTCCTATCATCTTACCATGGTGGATTGAGAACCACTGCAGTATGGTTCCTTCCTGTACCGTGAAGCAAATATGGGAAGTCTTGGAAAACATAGGACTCAGTGGAGTCACTACAACTCAAAGAGAAAACCATCAAGGATGATGGTTGGGCCTTTAGATGCCAAAGGAGATGATTGATTGCTAAAGGGAGATCAATTGTAGAGATGCTGAATGCATCCTTTGCCGTGGAAGGTGTAGAGAGGCAGTTAGCCACATCAGAATTGCTGTTTTCAGGACACGTGTCACAAGATGAAGTTCTCGTTCAAAATTAACATATTAAACTAACAAGTCACTGGCTCTGGTTTGCATACACCCAAGGTTTCTTATGGAATTAAAGTGTGAAATTGTTGATCTTCTAACTGTAATATGCAACTTGTAATTAAAATCGACTCCCTGCCAGAAGATTGGAGAATAGCAAATATAATGCCAATTTTCGGAAAAGGGTTCCAGGAAATTACAGGCAAGTTAGTCTGACATCTGTTTCAGCTATATTGATGGAAACTTGTGAAAAATGGAACACAGCATACATAGGAACAAGTCCTCCTGGGTTCTGCAAAGAGAAGTTCTCTGAGAGTGTTAGCCAATTTTATGACTGTTAAGATTCTTGAGAGGGTACTCTTATATTTGAAGGAGGTGTCCACAATGCCTTTTGCAGTTGTATGAAAAGAGTGCTGTCAGTGATTTGTCTACGCTACACAACCAAGATTTTTTGGGAAGACATATTTGAACACCCTACCTTTGATGGAACTTTCACCGTAAAAATGCAACTGAGCAAATTTGCTCATAAATGCTCCCATTGAAATCGGTGGTACCTTTCAGTGTCGTCTGTGGGGTCAGAAGCACGTCTCCCAGATGATTTGCAAATTTATGTATGCATGCATGCAATTTCCACTTGCAACATGCAGCAGAATGAAATAACTGCACTGTAGAAGGTGGGTCGGTACATAGGAGTCTTTAGTTTTTTAATTCTCTTCTCCCTAATACATCATTTGGGAATGATGGAAGTATTGGCTTTAAACTGTCCAATATTAAAAGAGCTGATATGTCCAGATCCAGTTGGGCGTTTGTATCTAACACTTGTAACTGCACAGCTTTCTATTGTTGTGTGTACATATGTGTTTGCTATCAAGTTGCAGTCAACTTATGGCAACCCCAGCAAGGGGCTTTCAAGAGAAAGCAGTGATGGTTTGCCATTGCCTTCCTCTGCAGAGTGTTTCTTGGTAGTCCCCCATCCAAGTAATGACTATGTTTAGCTTCTGAGATCTGATGAGATCAGGCTATATACTATACCATTCCACATTCCACTGTTGTGTGTACTACAGCTAAAAAAAGCCAAGCCCTGTTGTTGTTCCAGTGACACAAGTTAATAGAAATGACAATGCCTTTAAATGTTCTCTTCTCATTCTCTTCCAGTTCCTCCATAAAGTAGTTGATAGTGTGTGTGGCCGTGCATATCCTCGCTACCAAGACTACAACACTGTTTGGAATTTGACAGAATGGATGGAAGTTTTAGAACAAGCTGCCACATATTTTAAATGCACAGTTGGCGCAGATCTCTCTGATGAAGAGGTATGAGCTGTAAAGAAAGCATGTGATTTTTATCTCAGCTGAAACTATTTTATCCAACAGGAAAATCTGTTAATAGAAAAGATATAAGGAACTTGATGCATCTTCAGCAGGCATCAAGTTGGGTTTCACATGTAGCTGTGCAGAGGTTACATATTCTCTAAATTACTTTTATGGTCTCCAGTGTAAAATGTATTGCTTATTTAAATTACCATGACAGGTAGCATTATTGAATTTGTAAAGGCTTTTTTCCTCTGGGATACATTAACATACAAGCCAACCTGTTTGAATTTCCTGTAGCTTATTTTTAGTCCCTAAATATTAGCCCCAGGGGCTCCTCTAGGACCTTAAAAGGGAGTTGGATTTCCTTCTAACTATTGCGAGCTATTTATATAGATTGGGTTGGGTGGTTCTCTATACAGGTTTTTTCCTTCTTTCAGTAAGGGCATAACTGAGTTTGTGAACCATCTATTAATCAAGCTACTGTGGTGGAAAATCCAGATGAGCACAATCCACTGTGAAGTTCTCCCTGTGCTAGCTGTTCAGAAATGAATGGGAGCAAATAAAAGCGTGGAAGAGGCTTTGAGAGAAGAACTATCAAGTAGATCGTGCTTTTTGTCTTTTCCTGTTAAATATAGCCTGAGTTTAAAACACCACATGATTGAGGGATGGGGGAAAGACATGGTCCACTTTTACTTTCAGAGTAGATAGGCAAAGTTGCCAGGGTGTAATCCAACCGCAGTCAGGTCTTTGAAGTCCCACAGATTTCAACGAGAGACCTAAACAGCATACTGAATAATCAGCAGGATTGAAAAGTATTTGACTTTGTTGGTTTGTGCCTGCACTACTAAGCAGGATCATATAATTCTGCAGCCAGGAACTAGGCACACACACACTTCCCTGTACTGTCAGAGACACTCAGAATCCTCAAAAAATCTTGGCGAAACAGGCAGTTGAGAGGAAGCGACGAATGCAGACATTTGAAGGCAAAGCAAGCCGCTCCCCCAAGGAACTACAGCAACAAACTTGTTGGCTGCAAGTTATGCCCTGTGATGATAGATTCCCTGCTGTTTCTAGCCTTATTTTTCACAATCTGCCACACAGCACTTCCCTCTTTCAGACTGGCTTTGAAGTGTACAGCTGGATACTTGAGGGTTTTGTAGCAGAGCATGTGAACATCTGTGCCTGCTGCTTCTTCTCAGCTGCTTGCTGTTCCATGATTACTTGGGGACTCAGAGTCACTCTGTGCATGCAGAGGTGTGTGCGTGTATGATTCCTGGCTGTCGGACTGCAGCTGATGATTTTAGACAATACTAAGAGTAATGAACTAAAAAATATCATCTAGTTATCTCTGTGCCCCTTTTATTTTTCTTGAAAGTGCCTCAGCTTAAAAAAAAATGACAATTTTTTTTCTTGTTTCTAGGCTCTTCAGCAGTTGAGTGAGCTGAGTTCCGATTCTCAAAAAGCAGTAGTGACTTGCTTGAAAGCTAGAAAGCCCGATATCAGGCATGCACTGATTGAGAGAACCAATGCCATCTCTTCTGCACAGCTCCAGGATTTTGACTGGCAGCTAAAGGTTAGATGACTGCTTGTGTAAGAATATCTAGGAAAAAAATCTGCAGCGCTTGGGTAGCCAGGGAACACAGACTGTGGCAAGCCAGTTCAATGGACAGTGTCTGTACATAATTTTCTGCCCTGTATCCATATTACGTGACTACAATATGTCGCTTTTTGTTTAGATCTACGGTGGGCAACTTAATTGGCCTAATGTTAAGCATGACTGGGAGGGGTTAAATCTGAAACTGCAAAAGTACCTTACCATAACTTTAACCCCCAAATTATCTTTAGGTTAGGTTTCCTTACTATTTAATTACTTGGTCAAACAGAAATAGTTTTGTGCGTGAAGAGTATTGATTCAGTCCACAAAGAAGCTCAGCTGCTCAGAACTGCATGTTTGTCACCAGACTTTATGTGTGGCTGAAGGGGTAACTATGAAGAGGAGCACTATTGGCAGCTTTTAAAATATCAGTTCAAGCAAGGCTCATTTACTGTAAAGGACTGCTTTATAACTGATCCGAATTTGTTTTATTTTGCCCTTCAGCTTGCCCTGTCTAGTGATAAGCTCTCCATGTTGCAAATGCCACTTCTGAATCTTGACCTGGATGTGTCAGAGAATGGTGACATGAAGCAGTACTCTATAGAAATGAATAAGGAGGAACTACAAAACCTGCTCAGTGCATTGGAAGCCGCTAATAAAGTATGTATTCTGTTTTGCTTTGACTCTGAAACTGCCAAAAAAAAAAAAGTCTCTCCAGTGACTCTAGCAGTAGTGCCCTGAATGCAAAGGTCTGCCTTGACCTGTTGCTATTGTTTCGTGGATCCACTCAGGTCCAATTACAGGTTTTATGGGCCCTGGGCAAAAAACTATAACTGGGCCCCATTTTCCCTTTGTTACAGTCCCTTTCTCCTCTTGCCGTACCTGTCCTAAACAGTAATTGCCTGCAGTGCCTTGGTCCCCCCCCCCCGGTAAAGTTTTTACCTTTCTTTTCTGGCTCCCAGACTTGTATTTTTTGGGAAGTGTTGGTCCATGGTGAGGATGGTGCTTAGAATCCATTGTGTTGCTGAAAGCAGGCAATAAAGAACGGAACACACGTGTGGAGGGTTTTTTTAAAAATAAAACGGAAGCAAGGAGAACAATATAAGCCACTTTGGGGAGAAAGATGGGGTTTGAATGAAGTAAATAAATATCTCTAAAGATCCCTGAGAGGTAAAATAGACAAAGCTATAGTGACTTGCTCAGAATTACAAATTATACTCTAGATCAAGGCTGAGTAATGAATTTTTCCATTTTGAACACTATTGTCATTGAATGATTCTCCACTAACACTCTCCCATCCCAACGTAGTACATGTTGTTGGTAAATCAATGCAAAGGCTGGCAATTACTGGGTAGGGTCATGTGTTGCTATGACATCGGAAGAATGGGATTGCATGCTGTTTGGTTTACACTTGCAATGGAAAAATCAGATCTCGTAGGTCATATCAGTTCATTGGAAAAAGAATCAAATAGAAGCAATAGAAAAGGTCCAATTTATTTGAACGATCAAAGTCCCAGCTAGCTTTTGAATGTTATTTTAAAAATTACTTTTGTTAGGATTTCAGCAAAAACCTGCAATTACAAATTACCTCAGAATGTAATCTCAGGCTTTGCTAATCCCAAGAATGTGTCAGACAATGTCAGTCTTTTTTATGGGCAGCAGATCTTGGAGCTTGACCAAGTAGCACCAAGCCACCTCAGGTCTGTGTCAGCTTTCCACTGTCAAAGGTATAGGCAAAGGCACCCCAATTTCTGGTCTTTACTGTACAGACTGAACATGCCAGAGTGCTGTCCACCATTACAGAGATGGTGACAGACCTATTGAGCTCTAACTTCATCAGTTGGGTCACCTTGTCAAATGCTGATGCTGGCAGCAGTATCTCTGTAATGTTTACAAGTCTCCGATCCTTTGCACATATGCATATAAAGATACCTCCATATCCTCCTTCAGAGCAGGCCTGTAGCCACGGTGGGGCACAAAGGGGCATGGCCCCACCAATAGTTTGTCGTGCCCCTCCAGTCAGCACTAGAGGTTGTTGTGAAATCTGTCACAAGCCTTCTGCCAATGAGAGAAGGTGTTTCCTTCCCTCCTCTGACCTCCCTCCCAGGCTTTGCCAGTGAGGGAGAGATTGTCCTTCCCTCCTCCCGCCTCCCTCCCAGGCTTTACCAGTGAGTGAAAGAGTCTCTTTGCCTCCTCCCTCCCAGGCTTTACCTTTGCACTTTGCTTCCTGCACAAAGTAGTTGACTCTGCTGTGCCCTGAAGCATGTGACACAGTCCTTTCCCCACCTTAGCATGCAGCTGTTCTGGCCCTTGAGAACACTTGGCGGGGGGGGGGGGGGGTGCTGCACCCACAGTGGATTGGGGCATCACAGCAAAGGGTGGGGGAGTCAGTCCCTGTATCTGTAGAGGGGAGCCTCCCCAGCTTCTCTTCCCATCTGCGTTAAGCAAAAAAGCCGCCCTTCCCCTACAGGCCAGGCAGGCTGTAGCTGCGAAGGAAGTGCACAGACTTCCTCGGGTTGCCAACTCCATGTTGGCAGATTCCTGGAGATTTGGGGGATGGAGCCTGGGGAAGGTGGGGGAGGGACATCAATCTGGTATAACGCCATAGAGTCTGTCCTCTGAAGTAGCCATTTTCCCCAGGAGCCTGCCGATCACTTGTAATTCTGGGAGATCTCCAGGCACTACCTGGAGGTTGGCAACCCTGTTGCATTCAAGCTGTCGTGCCTGTAGCTATCCTCATGTCCTTATAGAATTAGAAGAAAAGATTGGATTTATACCCCGCCCTTCACTACCCAAAGGTGTCTCAGAGCGGCTTACAAACTCCTTTCTCTTCCCCTCCCCACAACAGACACCCTGTGAGGTAGGTGGGGCTGAGAAAGCGCTTGACAGAAACTGCTCTTTTTCAAGAACAGCTGTGCCAGAGTTATGGCTTGCCCAAGGTCATCCAGCCAGGTGCAAGTGGAGGAGTGGGGAATCAAACCCGGTTCTCCCAGATTAGAGTCCATGCACTTAACCACTACACCAAACTTATAGCAGGTTATGTTGAGCTAGACCAAGGCAGGGTTTGGGGCTTTTTTGTGGGGAAGATGAGTTCATTGGAAGATGGTACTGGGAATCTGAGGGGCAATCCATTAAAAAAAATGCACGTTCTTCTGTTAACAAAGCCTCATTTCATGTCCAGAGGAAGAAACAGACACTTTTATGGTCATATATTGGTGATGGAGAGTCCCATTTGCCACATTGCAACCCAGGAAACTGGAAGTGGGACAATATGGGAGTGGGGATCTTCAGGCCTTTACAAAACTCCATCATGTGTCAATAACAGAAGGGGATATTTGGTGTTAGACAAAATGGACTATCCTTTAACCTTCTTTGTAGAATGATCCCTTGTAAAGATTGTGCAGTACATCATAGCTCATTCATAATAAAGTAAATAAATATTGACATGCTCACCATTACTGTACTCATTCCCCTCCCCCCAGTAAAACATTTTTGGCTATGGGCCTGCTTCAGAGTATCTTGAAACCTACTTTACATTCAGTGCCATGTAATTCAGTTAAGTCCTGCATTCCATGTTAGGACTGCAAACTATAGGCTTCTTTATCATGCCCGGAAACGCTCCCTCCTTCCCAAACCATCCTGATGAAGATCTCTTGGAAACTTAGACACTTGCTGTGTTGATTTTGGAATTAATGGCAGAAGCTGCAACTGGGAGTGGGCCCCCTGGCGGCTCCCACTGGTCAACAACTGACAAGAGTAAGCCCTGTTTTGACGCTTGGCCTGGATCCACTATATATCATTGCACAATAAGAGACTGATTTGGAGCTGTGGGAAGGATCCATTGTAGACCATACAGACTGAATGATAACAGTTGGACTCCTGGAGTGAGGCGATAGGGGAAGCTCTGTGGATGGAGAGTGCCCACTTTGTTCAGATGTGATAGGAAGACTTGTTAATGTTAAGAACGTTCAGCTGTTTCAGTTCAAAGTAGTTATTTAACTAAGGGTGATAAAAAAAACCCTTGCTGTATTTGTTTTTCCTTCTTGGACATGACTGTTGGTGAGAACTTCCTTTGTCTAACCATGCAAGTGGGATTTTACATTAATTTATCTCTTTATTGGAGAGCTTCAGGATATTTGCCTCTTAACTGCATGAAAACGATTGGAGTCTTATAAGAAGTATAGGAGAAGGGACTATTTTAAAAGGGTTATGATGAAAACTGAGTTTCGGGAACTGCAAAGTTTGTTCTGACTGATCCTGTAGCTCTTACCGTTTTCAATTTTCCCCCCTTAAAGGTTGTCCTGCAGCTGAAATGATTTGAACTGTTTGGAATGCCTTGTCGGTGGTGAAGAAATCTGCCCGTATTCCACAAATTGAAGTCTATACAGAAAAGTGACGGGAGACCAAGAACTCTATCAGACTCCTGCTGAGAGTCTCACTCCTGATCTACACTGAACAAGAATAAACAAAAAATGCATTATAGCTAATTTATGGCCAATGAAAAGGAACACAGCTTTGATACTCTGCTGCAGCATCTCTAAGAAGTCACCAGTGCCAAGTTTAAAAGCCGTTGGAGACCCTGGAGATACATTGACCTTTGTCTTCTTGTGCCACTAGCAAGCAGAGGCAAGTTACCTCCTAAGTGTGAACATTCCTTGTCTGCTTTGCTCAACATTCATGGATCAGTGCTGGACAACAGTTTTCATAGACCAAGTCAATAAACTTCATAGGAAATGTGTTTCTCTGCCAAGAGTAAGCTCTTGTGCTAGATGCTATGAAATATGTTTTCAGTTAATTGTGTCAGGTTGAAAATGGCAAACTAGAGGGGGGTCCCACAGCCAAGCAGACTTGACAACCACAAAGTGGGCCTTCACATGGGGGGGGGGGTTGACCACTGTAAGAATAAACAAACAGTTGTCTTTATAGCAATGACGAGCTTGAAACCATCAGAAGTTTAAAGATGAGTAAAATGCCTACTGAATCGAACATAATAAATTAGTCAAAGCTTGTGTGTGCACATCATATTAAAAAAAAACATATTCTGCCATCACCATTAGACAGTTATAAGCATTCCACCTCTTTTTGCCTTGTGACTGGCCTCTCTGCATTTGCCTTTACCTGTGTGGAAGGTGGGTTGTTTTTTAGCAATGTGAGAGTGTCTCATGGATTGTGAAGGAGAAGCAAAATTGTCCTTAGAGAGCTGAAGCCCACATAACTTTGCTGTCTTCGTTGGAGTATAGTGTAGCTGATAATGCATGAAAATAATTGTTTGCAGAGAATCTTAAGTGGGCATACAATGTAAGTCCATATTAGCCAACAACAGATCTTTGTTTGTATTATAATTTGTGTGCATTTATAACTTTAAAGAAAGCTTTCAAGACAAATATACAAAGCATGTTTCTGTCCTTCTCTATCAGAATGTTTTATTGATCTTGAATTTTTCAGTTTTGTCCGTTAGCTGGCCCTGTTGGAGAAGTGGGGAGTCATGCTGTAATTGTAACCACAAGATGTGATCGCTGCTTCTCCAGAGATTGCTGAAAAGACTAGATTGAGGCTCTGGAGTGCTTGTATCTTGATAATGCTGCTGGTGACATTCTAGGTTTTGGAGATCTTTGAAGTCAGCATGGGGTTTAATAGAATCCATTGTGTTGCTGAAAGCAGGCAATAAAGAACAGAACACACATGTGTGGAGGTTTTTTAAAAAAACAAAACGGAAGCAAGGAGAACAATATAAGCCACTTTGAGTCCACTTTGGGGAGAAAGATGGGGTTTGAATGATCACCTGGCGATCACTTGTAATTCTGGGAGATCTCCAGGCACTACTTGGAGGTTGGCAACACTGTTGCATCCAAGCCGGTGTGCCTGTAGCCATCCTTAAGTCCTTACAGCAAGTTATGTGGAGCCAGACCAGGGCAGGGTTTGGGGCTTTTTTGTGGGGAAGATGAGTTCATTGGAAGATGGTACTGGGAATCCGAGGGGCAATCCATTAAAAAAAATGCACGTTCTTTTGTTAACAAAGCCTCATTTCATGTCCATAGGAAGAAACAGACACTTTTATGGTCATATATTGGTGATGGAGAGTCCCATTTGCCACATTGCAACCCAGGAAAGTGGAAGTGGGACAATATGGGAGTGGGGATCTTCATGCCTTTACAAAACTCTGTTCATCACGTGTCAATAACATAAGGGGATATTTGGTGTTAGACAAAATGGAGCGCTGCGCAGGGCTCTTTTTGTAGCAGGTACTCCTTTGCATATTAAGCGACACACCCATAATGTAGCCAATCCTCCAAGAGCTTACAGTAGCTCCTGTAAGAAGAGCTCTGTAAGCTCTTGGAGGATTGGCTACATTAGGGGTGTGTGGCCTAATATGCAAAGGAGTTCCTGATACGAAAAGAGCCCTGATGATCTCTTGTAAAGATTTTGCAGTACATCATAGCTCATTCATAATAAAGTAAATAAATATTGACATGCTCACCATTACTGTACTCATTCCCCTCCCCCCAATAAAAATTTTCTGGCTATGGGCCTGCTTCATAGTATCTTGAAACCTACTTTACATTCAGTGCCATGTAATTCAGTTAAGTCTGTAATGCATCCTGCATTCCATGTTAAGACTGCAAACTATAGGCGTCTTCATCAGGCCCTGAAACGCTCCCTCCTTCCCATACCATCCTGATGAAGATCTCTTGGGAACTGAGACACTTGCTGTGTTGATTTTGGAATTACAGACCAACATAACTGCTTATCAATCTTTCTCAGTGTTTGGATACACAATAGCTCAGTTAGAGGGATTGTGTGTCCTCCCTCTGGTGTTCTAAAGTGGCTAAGCCAGGGATGGAGGCGGGAGGAGGGAAGCGGGAGGAGGGAGGCAGGGAGACTCCTTCTCTCATTGGCAGAAGCTGCAACTGGGAGTGGGCCCCCTGGCGGCTCTCACTGGTCAGCAACTGACAAGAGTAAGCCCTGTTTTGACGCTTGGCCTGGATCCACTATATATCATTGCACAATAAGAGTCTGATTTGGAGCTGTGGGAAGGATCCATTGTAGACCATACAGACTGAATGATAACAGTTGGACTCCTGGAGTGAGGCGATGGGGGAAGCTCTGTGGATGGAGAGTGCCCACTTTGTTCAGATGTGATAGGAAGACTTGTTAATGTTAAGAACGTTCAGCTGTTTCAGTTCAAAGTAGTTATTTAACTAAGGGTGATAAAAAAAAACCTTGCTGTATTTGTTTTTCCTTCTTGGACATGACTGTTGGTGAGAACTTCCTTTGTCTAACCATGCAAGTGGGATTTTACATTAATTTATCTCTTTATTGGAGAGCTTCAGGATATTTGCCTCTTAACTGCATGAAAACAATCGGAGTCTTATAAGAAGTGTAGGAGAAGGGACTATTTTAAAAGGGTTATGATGAAAACTGAGTTTCGGGAACTGCAAAGTTTGTTCTGACTGATCCTGTAGCTCTTACCGTTTTCAATTTTCCCCCCTTAAAGGTTGTCCTGCAGCTGAAATGATTTGAACTGTTTGGAATGCCTTGTCGGTGGTGAAG